>NW_020192112.1:0-18889 GCF_002263795.3 Bos taurus | reverse complement strand
TTATCTCTACGGCTTATCTTGGGCTTCTTGGTTTGTTGATTTGTTTCGGGACCGTTTCTGTCACAAGGCTGGTCAAAACGTGGGAGGGTGTGTGTGTGTTGGGGAGAGCCTTCTTCCCGTTCAAATGAACACGTGACTGGCTGCCCACGCATTGAGTGTGCGCCACAATATCACGGTATCGGTGAACAACCACGTTATTCTGGAAATCACTGTTGGCTTAACTGGATGTGTTGGGTGGTGGTCTGGACTGGACCTTGGGAAGCTATTCTGGAATGGATTGCAATGGGGACCCAAAGTCTGAGGGGACGAATGGGACTTTCCATTCTGCAGGCCACACCCTCCGAAGGAACCAAGATTGCTGATGGTTCAAGTTAGTTCTTGTGATCACGTTGGAGTCTCACCTTTGTATGGACAGTAACAGATTCTGTTGAGAAATGAATGGGGGAATGCACGTGTCCCATGGCTCTAGGGATTTGAAAGCCCTAACTTGTAGAATCTTTGTGTACGGATTTCTTTGAAGGCAAGACTCTATTGTATGGATAATGTCTTCATGCCTATTCAGATATGTTGGCCTCGATTGTGTAACCACATCACGAAAAGGACAAGAATTGATCGCCAAATTCACAGAGTTCAAAATGCCGAGCCAAGTGACCCTTGAGGCTTCCAGGAGCTTTTTCGTCTTTCACACTAAAGTAATATTTTGAGCACCTTACGAGATGAGCAGGGGCATGTAAAGTTTCAAGGGAACAGACAGGCGGAGAGAGAGGAACAGATTCCTGCTTCACTTTGAGCGACTTACGTGATACTCACGAGGCAGTTGCCTTGGAACCTCATTAGAGGGGCTCTTCCTCACCAACAAAACCTGAGGTGTAGGGGAGCTTCCAGAGGCCACATTTCGTTGGGGTCCATAGGTTGAACTAGGACTAGGGTTGGTTGCCAGGAAACTTTAGGGCAGGGAATGATCTATGGAAGGGTACATTGGCAGGGACTTGGACATTCAAGAAACGGAAAAATTCGGCCCTAGGGATGGGAAGCCAAAGAGTGCAGCGAGGGCCATTCCAGGCAAAAGACATCAGAGTAAGAACCGTGAGGAGCCAGCCTGAAGGGAAAGTGGTTCTATCGTCAAATTGCTTGGGGGAAAATCGAGCGAGGAATGCCGTCTGGAGCAGGGAAGGTGACAGCATTGCATCTTGCATTTTCCAACAAGGTTATCTTGTCCACACTCATACTTACTGGAGAAGGAGCTCAACTTTCCAACTTCCAAGGAGGGGAACACGTTACATGAGTCCGATTGCGGGCCACTCGGATGTCTGGTCATAACAGTGCTGAGAAGATGTGGCAAAGGACTTCCTCCACGGTGGGTAGGAATGGGCATGGGTAGAGCCGGTATGGACGGATTATGGAGGGTTCCCCAAGGCTAAAGTGGAAGTGCGTTTATGGTTCATGCAGTCCGATCCGGCAGTGTTACACCTACGGTATATAGGTGACAGATAGATGCCCCGTTGGGCCATCTATCTGTGGTCTGGTGCGCACATGCGCTGCGCGTATGGCCTGGGGGGCAGGTGTGGCGGGGGTTGGGATCTGGTGGGTCCTTTGCACAGCCGGGATGCCTTAGGCAAGCCAAAGGAGCCCAGTTAGGAACGGGACTGCCGCGTTCGTTCGGGTGTTTCCTGGAAGCGGAATTGCGAATGACGGGAGGGGGCTCGCGGGGCCGCGCGGAGGCAACCCAGGTCTGCAGGGGTCAGGGGTGGGGTGCGGGGGGCGAATCGGAAATCGGGGAGCGGCAGGGCTAAGGACCTCTTCTGGTAGGCAAGGGCTCGACAGCACCCGGGGCATTCCCAGGTGGTCTTTCCCATCAAGTTCCTAACCAGCGACCTGCTTAGCTTCGAGATCACGAGATCGGGCTTAGGGGGGTGATAGGGCCTGAGACGGTGGCGGTTGGTCAGGGGGCGCCTAAGGAGCCTTGCGCTATTCGCTCCCTTTGCTCTTGCCTGCAGGTCGGGCACGGGCCGCAACCTCTCGTCGCGGGGCGTTGCTGTACTTGAGACCGACACGACCCGCGACCGGACTAAGCTGGTGACCGCCGGCCCGCCCACCGACACCGGCCAACACCAGACCAGGGCAAAGCGGGGCTGGCGGCCGGGCGGGGGGCCGAGGGGCTATCCGGAGCTTCCCATTGCGGAGGCGTGCGTGCGTGCGGCGCGCGGGGCTGGCTGGGTGGAGGGGTGCGAGTCTCGGCCGCCCTCCACCCGGGCCCTCCAGGACCCGGCCGCGCCGATGAGCGGGGCACTCCCCCGATTAATTTCGCTGCTCAGGCCCGGCGTGGGCCCAGAGGTGTGGTTTTCGGCGCCCGGCGCCTCCAACCCCAGCGGGCCCAGGGGACCTCTGAACCTCCTGCGGGTAAGCGCAAGCACAACTTTGACGCCACTTGCCGGAACTGTCGGGTGCCACCACCAGAAGCAGGAAGGCGCGGTTCGGCAATGGCGCCTCAGCCCTTCCTTCGCACTCCGGAGCCCCCTTGCCCCACGCCGCCCTCGATCCGGAGAGAAGAGGCGACCACAGGGCAGAGCAAGGACAGGAACCCAAGGACATCGCACGGCACCACGCCAGGGGAGACAGGGCGGCGCTGCGCAAGCTCTCAGCCAGAGCCAGAGCGCCTGGGAAGGCGGGGGGCAAGACGAACGGGCCAGCGGCTGGCTGTCAGGAGTCGAGGCAGAATTACTGAGATTTCCGGGACAGGACTTCCAAGGCGGGCAAGAGGAGATACCCCACACACCACGACACACACCAACTTGGTTGGATCTTTGGAATTGTGTTGTGTTTGGGCTGGGGTTGAGCCACTTTAATAACCATGGACTGACGGGCCTCGGCTCTCTGTAGTCGTGGCTTTCCCAGGCGGCGGTCGGGGTGGGTTGGCCAATTTTCTTCTTCCGGCGGGTCTTCCCCCCAGGGATCAAACCCCAGTCTCCTGCGCACGGATGGCTTGCATATTCTGAACCAGGACATTGTATTCCTAGGCAAATTAACAGACGATTAGGTCGTGTGGTTTTACTAATGGGAAAGTATTGATTTTTTCACAAAACAGAAGCTGTCCTTTGGTGGATCTTGGATTTATGTCAGTTTTCACGATTTACTGTTTAGGGTAACTGACCAAGGCAGAGAGAACCCCAGGAATTGAAAGGCATTGACGGTTTTGAAAGAAATGGCAGTGAAGCTCGCTTTTTTTGGAGGAGTGGTTAAATCAAATCTTGATTAACTAGACTTTTGTCTTGCACTTTCTTTCCAATTCCTGGACAAACCTAAGGCGTCCAGGAAGAAGGGAAGTAGAAGGGCAGACAAAAAGAGCCTTTCCCCTTGGGTGCCATACGAACCGGTGCTAGTTTCTTTCATCTCAGGGACTTGATCTGGGCTTTCGTTTTCTGGGTTTTGTTGATCTATTGTCTCGGGGGACCGTTTCCCAGGCGTCAACAGTGGTTTGTGGGGGTGTGTGCCTGTGTGTGTGGGGGGGGGAGCCTTCTTTCCTTCCACTGAGACGTGGGGGGACAATCCGGCCCTGCCCACTGGCATTGAGTGGCGCAACACTATCAACGTATGGGTGAACAACACTATTCCTGGATCCACTCGTTGGGCTTGACGTGTTGTGGTGGGTCTGGGGAACTGGACTGGAAGGCTTTTGGATGATTGCAATGCACCAAAGTCTGAGGGCGAATGGAGATTTTTCACATTTCTGCAAAGGGCAACAAACCTTCCAGAAGGAGGAACACAGACTTGCTGAAATGGTAAGGTATCGTCTTGGATTCACGTTGGGAGGTCTCACCTGTATGGAGTTCAAACGTTCTTCTTTTGAATGGAATGAGCATTACTTGACGTTTTCCTTGCCCTGTCTAAGCTTTGAAGGGATTTGAAACAGCCTAACTGGTAGGAAATCTTGGCTGTACGGTTCCTTGAAAGAAAATCTATTGTGAATGGATTGTTTCATGCCTTGGATTGTGCCTCGATATAGTGTTAAATGCAAACCAGGAAAGGAAAGGATTGCTCGCCAATTATCACAGGATCAGTGGAGACAAGTGCCTTGGCTTCCAGAGTTTTGTTCTTTACACACTAAGTTAATATTGAGCACTACGATGAGCTGGAGGATGTATAGTTTCGGATTGAAGGCGGGAGAGAGAAAGACAACAGAGTTCTGCTTTCATGGAGACTTGTTATGATAATCACGGGATCCTTTGGCCCATAGGGCTTTCTACCACAAACCTGGGTTTAGGGAAGGTTTCAGAGGACCATTTCGTTGAGGTCCATAGGTTGAACTAGGTAAACCGGTTTTGAGGATTGCAGGAGATTTCGGGAAAATGATCTTGGGAAGCGCTATTGTGGCCAGGAACTTGGATTCAAGAACGAAAAGCTGGGATGGCAGCCAAGAGTGCAGAGGGCATTCAGGAAAAGCATAGAGAGACGTGGAGAGCAGCTGAAGGAAGTGGTCGTATCGTCAATATGTGGGGAAATACGAGAAGCCTGTTGGGAGGGAGGTGACAGCATTGCATTTGCATTTCCCACAAGGTCATTTGTTCCACATCACTAATTGATTGGGGAGGGCTCAAATCCAAACTCCAGGAGGACCATTCACATGGTCGTTGGGCCCTCACTGCGATGGGTCTGGTCACTAGACCATTGTGGAGTTGTGGAGGCCAGGGACTTTCACCTCACGGTGAGTAGGACATGGCGTGGGTGAGCCGGTTGGAAAGATAATCAGGGTCACGAAGGACTAAAGTGGATGTGCGTATGGTTCGCGTCGGAACCCCAGGGCATAGATTCCACCCACGGTTATTGACGTAGATGCCCGTTTGGACATCTATCTTGTGCTCGCGCGCACTGCGATGCGCGAGGCTGCGAAGCAGGGGGGGTGGGGGTGGGTTGGCTTGGGTCTGGCTTGAGGTCGGTGCAGCCGGATTGCTGAGGGCAGCAAAGGGCCCAGATAGGAGGGAGGGTTGCGGGTGTCGGATTGTCCTGGAAGCGATTGGGGAATGCGGAGGGGGGCTCGAGGGCGCGCGAGAGGCAACCAGGTTGCGCGGGGAGTCGGGGCCCGGGCCCAGCGCTCCCGCGGCCGGGGAGGGTCATGGGCGCGGGGGGATCCAGAATCGGAGCCGCGGGCGGGGGCTAAAAGGACCTCTTCTGGGTAGGCAAAAAGCTTCGCGCACCCAGGGATTCCCAGGGGTTCTTCCATCCCAAGTCTAACAGGCCACGACCGATGCTTAGCTTCGGAATCGGCGAGAATCGGGGCGCCTTCAGGGTTGATAGGGCCTGAGACGGTGGCAGTTGGCTCGGGGGCCTAAGAGCCTTGGGCTTCGCTCCCTTTGCTCTGCCTTGCGGTCGGGCAACGGTGACCGAGCCCTCTCGGTTTCGCGGGCGTGTGTCTTGAAGCGCACGACCCGCGACCGGGATCCAGCCTGCTGAGCCGGCCCGCCCCCTCGAAAAACGCCAACCACCAGACAGGCAAGCGCCTGGCAGGGGGGCCCGGGGGCAGATGGAGGGTTTCAGACCCCCAATTGGACGGGGGGCTGTGCGTGCGGCGTGGCGCGCTGGGGGCCTGGGGGGGGTGGGGCTGAGGGGTGCGGAGGTTCTCGGCGCTCCCACCGCGGCACTTCGGCCGGGCCGCGCATCGACTGAGCGGGGCTTCCCCGATCCATTCGCGCTCGGCGCGCATTGCCACGGATGGTTGGTCGGTTCTTCGGCGCCCCGCGCCTCCCAACCCCCGCGGGGGCCAGGGGGCTCGAACCTCCTGGCGGGGCTAGACGCAGCGAATTGGAGCGGGCCCAACTTGGCCGGGACTGTCCGGTTGCCAAACCCACAGACCAGGTAGGCGCGTCAACGGGCGGCCTCAGCAACTCCCTTCGCTTCGTCGAGGCCCCCCCTTTGCCCCACGGCCGAAGCCCTCGACCTTTGGAAGGCAGACGAGCCCACAGGCAGGCACCAACAGGGACAGACCCAACAGGGACATCGGCACGCACCCAACCCAAGGGGACGCTGGCCTGTGCAGCTCCTTCAGCCAGAGCCAGGAGGGCGCTTGGGAGAGGGCGGGGACGAACTGGGGGCTGGCCTGTAGGAGATACAGAGGCGATTTACATTGAAGGATTCGAGGGGACGGACTCAAGAGGGCACAAGGAGAACCACACACACCACCACCACACACACCTTGGTGTTTGGTCTTTGGGAATCCTTGTGTTGTAGTTGGCTGGGTTGAGGGCAACTTTAATACACCCATGGGCTGGCGGGGGGGCCATCAGGTCCTCTGTTCCTGTGGCATTCCAGGCGGTGTTGGGTGGTTGCATTTCTTTCTCCGGGCGGGATCTTCGACACCCAGGGGATCAACACCCAGTCTCCTGCGCAGCGGGATGCTTGCCATTCTGACGGGACATTGCTGAATTCCTAGGCAACATACAAAGAATATCTTTTCTAACTAAATGGAAAAGGATGTTTTCAAAAAGGCTGTCTTTGTTGGTTCTGGATCTTTATCGAGTTTTTCGTTGATTTTTTTATGTTAGGCTAACTGAAACAGGCAAAGGAGAACCCAGAATTGAAAGCAAATTGACGTTTTGAAAGAAACCTGTGCAGGTGAAGCTCTCTTCCTTTTTGCGAGATGCTTTAAATGAAATGATTAACACTGATGATTTTGTGCCTTTCTTTCAAATCTCATGACGAACCCCTAGGCTCCAGGAAGGAAGGAGGCGTGGGGCAGACAAAAGAGACTTTCCCCTTAGGTGGCCATCGAGCCAAACCAGGGCTGTTCGTTCCTTTTCAGGATTCATTCTGGGGCTTCTTGTTGTCTGATTCTTGTTTCGGGGGGACGTTTTTCTCGTTCCAGGCTGTCAAGTGGGGGTGGGGTGTGTGTGTGTACGATGTGGGGAGCCCTTTTTCCTTCCACATTGAGGGACCACGTGACATCCAGGCCCTGCCCACTGCATTGGTGTGCAGCACTTCACGGTTGCGGTGAACAAATGCGTTCTGGGAACCACTCCGTTGGTTACTGGGGACTGTGTGCGGTGGTGTTTTTCTGGACCTAGACTGGGAAGCTTTGGATGATTTGCAAATGCACCAAAGTTCGAGGAGATGGCAGATTCCTTTAATTTCTGCAAGCGCCACAACACTCCAGAAGGGAACCCGGAACTTGCTGAAATGGGTCAAGTATAGTCTTTGGATCCAACGTGGAGGTCTCACTTTCGGCTATGAAGGTCAATCGATCTTTCTTTGGAATGAAATGGAGATACTGAACGTTTCCCATCTTCTAGGGATGTTGAACGCCTAACTTGTAGAAGTTGCTCGTCCGATTTCCTTGAAGCAAGAACCTCTATGTATGATATGTCTTCAGTGCCTTAGTTGTGCCTGATAGTGTAACAACTCAACCCAGGAAAGGAATGAAATTGACTCGCAATATACCAGAGATTCAAAAGTGGAGCAGTGACCCTTGAGGCTCAAGAGCTTTTGTCTTTCACACACTTTGAAGTAAATTACTGAGCACTACGAATGAGCTAGGGAGGCATGTATAGTTTCTGGGAACAGAAGGCGGGGAGAAGAAGGACGAGTTCCTGCTTTCACTGAGACGACTCTTAATGATTACATACAGGCTAGATTTCCTTTTGAGAACCTTAGAGGGCCTTTCCCTCACAATGGGTGTTTCAGGGGAAGGGTCTTTCCAGGAGGCACATTTCGTTTGAGGTCCTGGTTGACTAGGTTAAACAGGGTTGAGAAGATGCAGAGATTTCGGCAGGGAAAATGGCATCTTGGGGGAAGGCTATGTGACAGGGACTGTGGACTTCAGAACGAAAAATGCCCCTATGGGATGGAAGCCAAGAGTGGCAGAGGGCATTCCAGGAAAGAACATGGAGACGAATGGTTGACGGCAGCAAGGCTGGAGGGAAGTGGTCTTTTCTTCTTATGCTGGGAAAATGCGAGAAGCGTTGGAGCAGGGGAAGTGGACGATGTTGCATCTTGTTTCATAAAGGTCCTCTTGCTTCACATCACTATATTGGAGGGGCTCAACTCAAACTCCAAGGAGGGACCACTTCACTGAGGGTTTCCGATGAGGGCTCATGCATTGATCTGTCAATAACCAATGCTGGAGGAAGATGTGGGCAAAGGGAATTCTCCACGGTGGTAGGAATTGGGCGTGGTAAGAAGCGGTATGGAACGTATTGGAGGTTCCCGAGTACTAAGTGGGAAGTAGCCTATGGTCAAGGCAGTCCGGGGGACTCCAGGATAGATCCACAAGTATAGTGAAACAAGTAGATGGCCCGTTTGGGACATTCTGAATCTGTGCGTGCGCGCGCACTGCGCATGCGCGTATGGCCTGAGCAGGGGTGGCGGGGGCGGGGGCTCTGCTGAGAGTGGTGCAAGCCGGGATTGCCTGAAGGCAGCCAAAGAGCCCAGGTGAGACGGGACTGCCGGGTCGATCGGGTGTCTGGAGCCGAATGCGAATGCTGGAGGGTTCGCGGGACGCCGCGGAGGACCGAGGTTGCAGCGGGGTCGGGGGCCCCGGGGCCCCGCTCCCGGGCCGGGGGCTGGGCTGGGGGGGTCAAGAATCGGGACGCGCGGCGGGGGGTAGGACTCTTCTGGTAGGCAAAAGCCCGGGCCACCGGGATTCCAGGGTGGTCTCCTCCAAGATTCCTAACCAGGCCCTACCTTGCTTAGCTTCCGAGATTCAGACGAGATCGCGGGCGGCCTTCGGGGCTGATAGGGCCTTTGAAGACGTTGGCGTTGGGCTCGGGCCCTAAGAGGCCTGGGTTCGGCCTCTTCGTCTTGCCTGCAGGTCGGGCCACGGGGCCGAACCTGCATGCTGTCGCGGGCGTGCTTCATGTACTTGAGCGCCGAACCGCGACCGGACTCAGCCTGCTGACGCCGGCCCGCCCCCTCGGAAAACGCAACACAAAGACCAGCACAAGCGCCTGGCCGGCCCGAGGGCCCGAGGGGGGCTTTCCAGGCACCCCCCATTGGACGGTGCGGGGCGTGGCGTGGTGCTGAGCGCGGGCCTGGGGAGGCTGGGTGAGTGTGCGAGAAAGGTTCGGCGCCCTCCCCCACCCGCGGGCCACCAGACCCGGCAGGCTCGCTGAGCGGGGCTCCCGATTTCCATTCGCTGCTCGGCCCGCGCTTGCCCCGGAGGTGTGCGTGTCTTCGGCGGCCCGCGACCTCCCACCCGCGGCCAGGGGCACTCTTGAACCTCCTGCGGGACCTAGACGCCAGCAGATTGAGCGGCCCAACTTGACCCGGCACTGTCCGGTGCCCGAACACCAGGAAGCAGGGAGGCAGCGGACGACGGACCAAAGCGCCTCGCAACTCACCCTTTCGCATCTACCGAGGGGTCCCCCCTTTGCCCCACGGCCAAAGGCCCTCGACCTTCTGAGCGAGCGACGAGCCACAGGCAGGCACACAGAAGACACCACACCAAGACACTCGCACGGCACACGCCAAAGGGGATGGGGAACAGCTGGACCTGTGCAAGGCTCCCTTCAGCCAGAAGGCCAGAGCGCGCTGGAGGCCGTGGCCAGACGAACGGGCGCGGGGGCTTGGCTGTCGGGTACAGAGCAGAAATTAATGAGATTTCCGGGGCAGACTCCAAGACGGGCAAGGAGGTTAACCACACACAACACACACACACTTTGTTGTGAGTTTTGGATATGTGTTCGTTCGTTGTGGGTTTGAGCCCATTTTAAACACCATTTTTGGACTTGCGGCCATCGCTCTCATTGTCTGTGGGATTCAGGCGAGATTAAACTTGGGAGTGGGTTGCCAATTTCCTTTCTTCGGCGGGATCTTCCCGACCAGGGATAAACCCAGTCTCATGCGCGCGGGCCTTGCCATGACAGGACATTGCTAATTCCATAGGCAAATACAAAGGAATAGACCTCGTGTTCTACTAAATTTTGGGAAAAGGATGATTTCAAAAACAGAAGCTGTCTTTGTTGGATATCTGTGATCTTTATGTAGTTTTTTCGTTTGATTTTTATGTTAAGCTAACTGAACAAGGGCAAGAGAAACCCCAGACTTAGAAAAGCATTGGGACGGTTTTGAAAGAAACATGTGCAGGTGAAAGCTCTTTCCTTTTGAGACTATGCTCTTAAATGCAATCTTTGATTCAAACACCTTATGACTTGTGCACTTTCTTTTACAATTCTCCATGCGAAACCCTAAGGCGTCCAGAAGGAAAGGAGGAGAGGGGGCAGGACAAAAAGAGCAAACCTTTCCCCTTAGGTGCATCGCAACAGCTGCTTGTTCCTTCTTCTCCAGGGACTTTCATTGGGGGTTCTCTGGCTTTGTCTGATTATTGTTTTCGGTCTTGTTTCGGGACCGTTTCTCGTCACAAGGCTGTCAACAGTGGGGGTGGTGTGTGTTGTGTGGGGGGGGAGCCCTTCTTTCCATTCCACATGAGACCCAGTGGACAATCCAGGCCCTGCCCACTGCATTGAGTGTGCAGCAACAATATCAACGGTAATGCCGGTGAACAATGCGTATTCCTGGAATCGCACTCCGTTGACTTACTGACTGTGTGTGGTGGTGGTCTGGAACCTAGACCTGGAAGCTTTCTTGGATGATTGCCAATGACACCGAAAGTCCTGAGGACGATGGAAGATTGCCGGGGTCCTGCCCCGGCTGATCCAGGGTATTCGAAGCGGGGACGGTGTCCGGCGATCCTATTTATTTATTTAAATATTTTATCAAAGATATAAATGAGTAATAGGATGAGGATAGCTCAGTAGGAAAAATTCAGTGGAGAAAAGAGGCTTGAGTTGGGCTTGGTTTAACGCGGGATGACCAATAAAACTTCAAGACAAGAAGTTTGCACCACTTCTAGGCCGCAGGCATCCTTCCGTTCTCGCCCGAAGGAGAGGAGACACTGAGGCCTCCTCCGGTCGGATCTTAGAAGCCCAGGCATAATTAGTAAGCATGGTGGGTTCCGCGCTCCAGATGGAGACTCAACCAGAGTGAGAGAGAGAGCGACATGGGGGAGACCAGTATTTGAGAAACTGATCCCAATTCTTTATTTTCCATGGTCTACTTTTATACACTGAGATGTTATGCAAAAGTCACATGGGGACAGCAGTCCTGACTTTCATTAAAGTCAGGTGCTTCACACAAATGTATACAGAGGTCTTAGGGGTGTTACATCATCTTCTGGCCAGGGGGCCCTGCTGACAATTTACGACCCTCTCCTTGTGACAGCGGTCAGTCAATCAGGACACTTATTTCTCCAGGGCTGATTATTCTCAAAACAGACGCCACCCAAATAAAGTTACATTCCTACAGGGTGAGGGTGTAGTGGGTTTTAGTTAAGGAAAGAATTTACTTAGCCTAAGGTCTAACGTGATTAATATCAAAGGTTAATTCTATATATTCATTAATGTGTGTAAGGGCAGGGGATATGGAGACTTAGCAACAAACATTGGCTCAACAAATGAAAAACCCTTCACCAACACAATTTCTAATTAGCCCATTATACTTATACTAATGGGCAAGTTGGGAGCGCGTCCAGTTTCGGCTGCGCCTAGGACCGCAGGAGGTTCAGAGCCCTGGGCCGCGGGGTTGGAGAGCGGCGGGCGCCGAAGACCGAACTCCGGGGCCGCGCGGCCTGAGCAGCGAATGGGATCGGGGGGAGCGCCGCGCTCAGCGAGCGCGGCCAGGTCTGGAGTGGCCGGGGGTGGAAGGGCGCCGAGACCCACACCCTCAGCCAGCCCCAGGCCCCGCGCGCACGCATGCCACGCAGCGCCCTCCGGTCATGGGGCCATTTGGAGGTTCCTGGAAGCCCCTCGGGCCCCGCGGGCCGGCCAGGCGCTTGCTGCTCTGGTGTGGGCGGTGTTCGGGGGGCGGGCCGGCGTCAGCAGGTGGAGTCCGGTCGCGGGTCGTGCGGCTCAAGTACAGCACGCCCCGCGACGAGAGGTGCGGCCCGTTGGCCCGACCTGCAGGGCAGAGCGAAAGGGAGGCGAAGCGCAGGCCTTAGGGCGCCCAGCCAACCGCCGCTCCGGCTCCGGCCCTATCAGCCTGAAGCGCCCGATTCCGTCTGATCTCGGAAGCTAAGCAGGGTCGGCTCCTGTTAGGTCTTTGGATGGGAGACCACTGGGAATCCCGCTGCTCGAGGCTTTTTGCCTACCAGAAGAGGTCCTTTAGCCCCCGCCGGCGTCCCGATTCTTGCATCCCCCCCGCAGCCCCACCCTCCCGGGCCGGCGGGAACGGTGGCCGGGGCCCGACTCCCGCTGCAGACTCTGGGTTGCCTCCGCGCGGCCCGCGAGCCCTCGGCATCTGCATTCGGCTTCCAGGACAACCCGAGACCGGCCAGTCCCGTCTCCATCTGGGGCTCCTTTGGCTTGCCTCAGGCATCCCGGGGCTTGCACGGACTCCAGCCAAGAGCCCCAGCCCCGCCCCACCCTGCCTCGCAGCCATCACGCATGCGCAAGTGCGCACGCACGCACAGATAGATGTGCCCAAAACGGGGCATCTATCTTGTTCACATTATACTGTGGTGGTATCTATGCCTGGGAGTCGGACTGCGAACCATACGCTACTCCCAATTTTAGTTCTTCGGAACCTCCAAGACTAATCTTTTCCAACCGGCTCTACCCACGCCCATTCCTACTCACCGTGGAGGAGAGTTCCCTTTGCTCCACATCTTCTCCGCTTTGGTTATTGACAGACATCGCAGTGAGGCCCAATCGGACTCATGTGAAGTGGTCTCCTTGGGAGTTTGGAGTTGAGCCTCTCCAATCATTAGTGATGTGAGCAAGATGACCTTTTGGAAAATGCAGATGCAATGCTGTCACCTCCCCTGCTCAAGGGCTCTCGTATTTTCCCAGCTATTGAAGATACGACCACTTCCTTCAGGCTTGCTCCTCACGTTCTTCTCTGATGTCTTTTGCCTGGAATGCCCTGCACTCTTTGGCTTCCATCCCATAGGGCATTTTTCGTTTCTTGAATGTCCTAAGTTTCCCTGGTCACATTAGCCTTCCAAGATGCTATTTTCCCTGCCTGAAATTCTTCCTGCATCTCAACCCTGGTTTACCTAGGTTCAACCTATGGACCTCAACGAAATGGTGCCTCTGGAAAAGCCTTCCCTGACACCCAGGTTTTGTTGGTGAGGGAAGAGGCCCCTCTATAGGTTCTCAAGGAATCTGCCTGTCATGTATCAATTAGAGTCGTCTCAGTGAAAGCAGGAACTCTGTGTCTTCTTCTCTCCGCCTTCTATTCCCTGAAACTTATTACATGCCTCCTAGCTCATCGTAGGTGCTCAGTATTTACTTAGTGTGTGAAAGACAGAAAAGCTCTTGGAAGCCTCAAGGGGTCACTTGGCCTGGCACTTTTGATCTCTGTGTATATTTGGCGAGTCAAATTCTTTTCCTTTCCTGGGTTGATGTGTACACTATATTCGAGGCACAATCTAAGGCATGAAGACATATCCATGCATAGAGGTTCTTGCTTTCAAAGGAACTCGTACAGCAGAATTTCTACAAGTTAGGGCTTTTCAAATGCTCTAGAAGCATGTGAACGTTCAGTATGCTCCATTTTCACTTCATAAGAAAGATCGTTTGACTTCCATAGCAAAGGTGGAGACCTTCCAACGTTGAGTCCAAGACTTATACCTTGACCATTTCAGGCAAGTCTTGTGGTTCCTTCTGGAGGTGTGTGGCTCTTGCAGAAATGTGAAGATCTTCTGTTGGGGGCCAGAGTGAGGTACTCCGCCCATGGCAAAGGTCATGAGGAAGGAGGCTCGACATACGCAAAGGCGGGATCGAGCCTCAGGAGTCCCCCTGGAAATCCTCGAGCATCTACCCCCATAACCAGAGCCTGCCTACTTTACTACTTTGTGCTCACCTACACCTCTGACTTTACGGGGGGCTGTCCCCCACCACCTCTTTTGGAGAAGGAGTTAACTTAGAGCTCCAGTTTATAATAATTCCTGGGCGTGATAAGAGTGTTTTAACCTACAAACTCCTCTGAAGGTTCTCTGGCCTGCCTGACAGGCTTGTCCGGCCACATGTGATCGCTCACAGCCTCCCAACCGTGAGAGGCACAAGATGCTTTAAACCTTCTAAAAACAGGTTCCTTAGAAAAGTTAGAAAACTATTAGTATAAGTATAATGGGCTAATTAGAAATTGTGTTGGTGAAGGGTTTTTCATTTGTTGAGCCAATGTTTGTTGCTAAGTCTCCATATCCCCTGCCCTTACACACATTAATGAATATATAGAATTAACCTTTGATATTAATCACGTTAGACCTTAGGCTAAGTAAATTCTTTCCTTAACTAAAACCCACTACACCCTCACCCTGTAGGAATGTAACTTTATTTGGGTGGCGTCTGTTTTGAGAATAATCAGCCCTGGAGAAATAAGTGTCCTGATTGACTGACCGCTGTCACAAGGAGAGGGTCGTAAATTGTCAGCAGGGCCCCCTGGCCAGAAGATGATGTAACACCCCTAAGACCTCTGTATACATTTGTGTGAAGCACCTGACTTTAATGAAAGTCAGGACTGCTGTCCCCATGTGACTTTTGCATAACATCTCAGTGTATAAAAGTAGACCATGGAAAATAAAGAATTGGGATCAGTTTCTCAAAATACTGGTCTCCCCATGTCGCTCTCTCTCTCACTCTGGTTGAGTCTCCATCTGGAGCGCGGAACCCACCATGCTTACTAATTATGCCTGGGCTTCTAAGATCCGACCGGGGAGGCCTCAGTGTCTCCTCTCCTTCGGGAGAACGGAAGGATGCCTGCGGCCTACGTAAGTGGTGCAAACTTCTTGTCTTGAAGTTTTATTGGTCTCCCGCGTAAACCAAGCCACTCAGCCTCTTTTCTCCACTGAATTTTCCTACTGAGCTATCCTCATCCTATTACTCTTTATATCTTTGATAAAATATTTAAATAAATAAATAGGTCGCCGACACCGTCCCCGCTTCGAATACCCTGGATCAGCCGGGGCAGGACCCCGGCAATCTTCCATCGTCCTCAGACTTTGGTGTCATTTGCAATCATCCAGAAAGCTTCCAGGTCTAGGTTCCAGACCACCACCACACACAGTCAGTAGTCAACGGAGTGGATTCCAGGAATACGCATTGTTCACCGGCATTACCGTTGATATTGTTGCTGCACACTCAATGCAGTGGGCAGGGCCTGGATTGTCCACTGGGTCTCATGTGGAATGGAAAGAAGGGCTCCCCCCCCCACACACACACACACCCCCACCCCCACTGTTGACAGCCTTGTGACGAGAAACGGTCCCCGAAACAAGAATCAGACAAACCAGAGAAGCCCAGATGATAGTCCTTGAGATGAAGGAACTAAGCAGCTGGTTGCGATGGCACCAAGGGGAAAGGTTGCTCTTTTTGTCTGCCCCTCTACTCCTTTCTTCCTGGATGCCTTAGGGTTTTGTCATGGAGATTTGAAATAAAGTGCACAAAAGTCATATGTGTTGAATCAAGATTTTGCATTTAACCATCTCTCAAAAAGGAAGAGAGCTTCACCTGCACATGTTTCTTTCAAAACCGTCAATTGCTTTTCAATTCTGGGGTTTCTCTCTTGCCTTGTTCACTTAGCCTTAACAGTAAAAATCAACGAAAACTACATAAAGATTCACAGATACCAACAAAGGACAGCTTCTGTTTTTGAAATCATCTTTCCATTTAGTAGAACACGAGCTCTATTCTTTGTATTTTGCCTAGGGAATTAGCAATGTCCTGGTTCAGATGGCAAGGCATCCGCGCACAGGAGACTGGGGTTTGATCCCTGGGTCGGGAAGATCCCGCCGGAGAAGGAAATGGTAACCCACTCCCAGTATCCTCGCCTGGGAAATGCCACGGACAGAGGAGCCTGATGGGCCGCAGTCCATGGGTTGTATTAAAGTTGGGCTCAAGCCAGCAACTACGAACACAAGTATTTCCAAAGACCACACTCAAGTGTGTGTGTGTGTGCGTGTGTGTGTGTGTGTGTGTGTATCTCCTCTTGCCGTCTTGGAGTCTGTCTCGGAATCTTCATGTATTTCTGCCTCTGTATCTCCTGACAGCCAGCCGCCGGCCCGTTCGTCTTGCCCCCGCCTCTCCCAGGCGCTCTAGCTCTGGCTGAGGAGCTTGCGCAGGCCAGCTGTCTCCCCTGGCGTGGGTGCGTGCGAGTGTCTGTGTGTCTGTCTGTGTGCCTGCCTGTGGCTTGTCTGCTCTCTCAGGAAGGTCGAGGGCTTGGCGTGGGGTCAAAGGGGGGGCCTCGGTAGTGCGAAGGGGAGGGGCTGAGGCGCTCCGGTCGACCGCGCCTCCTTGGCTTCTGCTGGGTTTGGGCACCGGACAGGTGCCGGGCAAGTTGGGCGCTCAAGTTTCGCTGCGCCTAGGCCCGCAGGAGGTTCAGAGGCCCCTGGGCCGCGGGGGTTGGGAGGCGGCGGGCGCCGAAGACCGACACCTCCGGGGCCGCGCGGGCCTGAGCAGCGAATGGGATCGGGGGGAGGCCCCGCTCAGCGAGCGCGGCCAGGTCTGGAGTGGCCGGGGGTGAAGGGCGCCGAGACCTCCACACCCCTCAGCCCAGCCCCCAGGCCCCGCGCGCACGCATGCACGCAGGCCCTCCCGGTCAATGGGGGGTCCTGGAAGCCCCTCGGGCCCCCGGGCCGGCCAGGCGCTTGCTGCTCTGGTGTGGGCGGTGTTCGGGGGGGCGGGCCGGCGTCAGCAGGCTGGAGTCCGGTCGCGGGTCGTGCGGCTCAGTACAGCACGCCCCGCGACGAGAGGTGCGGCCCGTTGGCCCGACCTGCAGGGCAGAGCGAAAGGGAGGCGAAGCGCAAGGCTCTTAGGGCGCCCCAAGCCAACCGCCTCCGCTCCGGCCCTATCAGCCTGAAGGCGCCCGATCTCGTCTGATCTCGGAAGCTAAGCAGGGTCGGGCCTGGTTAGGATCTTGGATGGAGACCACCTGGGAATCCCGGGTGCTCGAGCTTTTTGGCCTACCGCAGTAGAGTCCTTCTAGCCCGCCGCCGCGCCGTCCGATTCTTGCATCCCCCCCCGCCCCCCAGCCCTCCCGGGCCGCGGGAAAGCGGGTGGCCGGGCCCGCCATCCCGCTGCAGACCTGGGTTGCCTCCGGCGGGCCCCGCGAGCCCCTGCCGCATTCGCTATCTCCGGCTTCCAGGACACCCGACGACCGGCAGTCCCGTCTCCATCTGGGCTCCTTTGGCTTGCCTCAGGCACCCGGGGTTGCACGCACTCAAGCCAGAGCCCAGCCCCCGCCCCCCAACCCGCAGGCCATCGCATGCGCAAGTGCGCACGCACGCACAAGAGTAAGAGCGGGCATCTATCTTGTTCACTTATACCGTGGGTGTATCTATGCCTGGGAGTCGGACTGCTGAACCATACGCTACTTCCATTTTAGTTCCTTCGGAACCTCCATAATCTTTTCCATACCGGCTCTACCCCACGCCCATATCCTATCACCGTGGAGGAGAGTTCCCTTTGCTCCACATCTTCTCCAGGCTTGGTTATTGAACAGACATCGCAGTGAGGCCCAATCGGACTCATGTGAATGTGTCCCTCTTGGAGTTTGGAGTTGAGCCTTCCAATCATTATTGTGATGTGGAGCAAGATGACCTTTTGAAATGCAGATGCAATGCTGTCACCTCCCTGCTCCAGGGCTCTGGTATTTTCCAGCACTATATTGAAGATACGAACCACTTCCCTTCAGGCTTGCTCTCACGTTCTTTCTGATGTCTTTTGCCTGAATGCCCTCTGCACTCTTTGGCTTCACATCCCATAGGGCATTTTTCGTTTCTTTGAATGTCCTAAGTTTCCTTGTTCACATAGCCTTCCAAGATGCTATCTTCCTGCTGAAATTTCTTCCTGCATCTCAACCCTGGTTTACCTAGGTTCAACTATGGACCATCAACGAAATGGTGCCTCTGGAAAGCCTTCCTGACAACCCAGGTTTTGTGGTGAGGGAAGAGGCCCTCTATAGGTTCTCAAGGATGCTGCTGTCGATGTATCATTAGAGTCGTCTCAGTGAAAAGCAGGACTCTGTGTCTTCTTCTCTCCGCCTTCTATTCCTGAAACTTATTACATGCCTCCTAGCTCACGTAGGTGCTCAGTATTTACTTAGTGTGTGAAAGACAGAAAAGCTCTTGGAAGCTCAAGGGTCACTTGCTCGGCACTTTTGATCTTCTGTGTATATTTGGCGAGTCAATTCTGTTCCTTGGGTGATGTGTACACTATATTCGAGGCACAATCTAGGCATGAAGACATATCCATGCATAGAGGTTCTTGCTTTCAAGGAACTCGTACAGCAGATTTCTACAAGTTAGGGCTTTCAAATGCTCTAGAAGCATGTGAACGTTCAGTATGCTCCATTTTCACTTCAAAGAAAGATCGTTTGACTTCCATAGCAAAAGGTGGAGACCTTCCAACGTTGAGTCCAAGACTTATACCTTGACCATTTCAGGAAAGTCTTGTTGGTTCCTTCTGGAGGTGTGTGGCTCTTGCAGAAATGTGAAGATCTTCTGTTGGGGGCCAGAGTGAGGTACTCCGCCCATGGCAAGGTCATGAGGAAGGAGGCCGACATAGCGCAAAGGCGGGATCGAGCCTCAGGAGTCCCCGGAAATCCTCGAGCAACTACCCCCATAACCAGAGCCTGCTACTTACTACTTTGTGCTCACCTACACCTCTGACTTTACGGGGGGCTGTCCCCCACACTCTTTTGGAGAAGGAGTTAACTTAGAGCTCCAGTTTATAATAATTCTGGGCGTTGATATAGAGTGTTTTAACCTACAAACTCCTCTGAAGGTTTCTCTGGCCTGCCTGACAGGCTTGTCCGGCACATGTGATGCGTCACAGCCTCCCAACCGTGAGAGGCACAAGATGCTTTAAACCTTCTAAAAACAGGTTCTTAGAAAAGTTAGAAAAACATA
>NW_020192111.1:0-26644 GCF_002263795.3 Bos taurus | reverse complement strand
TTGTTTGCTGACTGTATAGAGCTTTTCCATCTTTGGCTGCAAAGAATATAATCAATCTGATTTTGGTATTGACTATCTGGTGATGTCCATGTGTAGAGTCTTCCCTGTGTTGTTGGAAGAGGGTGTTTGCTATGATCAGTGTGTTCTCTTGGCAAAATTCTATTAGCCTTTGCCCTGCTTCATTCTGTACTCCAAGCCCAAATTTGCTTGTTACTCCAGGTATTTCTTGACTTCCTACTTTTGCATTTCAGTACCCTATAATGAAAAGGACATCTTTTGGGGTGTTAATTCTAGAAGCTCTCATAGGTCTTCATAGAACCTTTCAACTTCAGCTTCTTCAGCATTACTGGTCAGGGCATAGACTTGGATTATCATGATATTGAATGGTTTGCCTTGGAAATGAACAGAAGTCACATTCTGTCGTTTTTGAGATTGCATCCAAGTACTGCATTTTGGACTCTTTTGTTGACTGTGATGGCTACTCCAATTTCTTCTAAGGTATTCTTGCCCACAGTAGTAGATATAAAGGTCATCTGAGTTAAATGCATCCTTTCCAGTCCATTTTATTTCTCTGATTCCTAAAATGTCAACGTTCACTCTTTCCATCTCTTGTTTGACCACTTCCAATTTGCCTTGATTCATGGACCTAACATTCCAGGTTCCTATGCAATATTGCTCTTTACAGCATCAGACTACTTCCATCACCTGTCACATCCACAACTAGGTTTGTTTTTGCTTTGGTTCATCTCTTCATTCCTCCTAGAGTTACTTCTCCTTTCTTCTGCAATAGCATTGGGCACCTACCAACCTGGGGAGTTCATCTTTCAGTGTCCTATCTTTTTGCCTTTTCATGCTGTTCATGGGGTTCTCAAGGCAAGAACACTTAAGTGGTTTGCCATTCCCTTCTCCAGTGGACCACATTTTGTCATAACTCTCCATCATGACCTGTTCATCTTGGGTGGCCCTACACGGCATGGCTCATAGTTTCACTGAGTTAGACAAGGCTGTGGTCCATGTGATTAGATTGGTTAGTTTTCTGTGATTGTGGTTTTCAGTCTTTATACCCTCTGATGGAGAAGGATAATGGGCTTTTGGAAGCTTCCTGATGAGAGAGAGTGACTGAGGGGGAAACTGGGTCTTGTTCTAATGGCAGGGCCATGCTCAGTAAATCTTTAATCCAATTTTCTGTTGATGGGTGGGGCTGTGTTCGCTCCTGTTATTTATCTGGAAATTTTGGAAAACTCAGCAGTGGCCACAGGACTGGAAAAGGTCAATTTTCATTCCAATCCCAAAGAATGGCAATGCCAAAGAATGCTCCAACTACCGCATGATTGCACTCATCTCATGTGCTGGCAAAGTAATGCTCAGAATCCTCCAAACCAAGCTTCAACAGTACGTGAACTGTGAACCTCCAGATGTTCAAGCTGGATTTCGAAAAGACAGAGGACCCAGAGATCAAACTGCCACATCCACTGGATCATCAAAAAAGCAAAAGAGTTCCAGAAAACATCTGCTTCTGTTTTATTGACTATGTCAAAGTCTTTGACTGTGTAGATCACAACAAACTATGGAAAATTGTTAAAATATGGGAATACCAGACTACCTGACCTGCCTCCTGAAAAATCTTATGCAGGTCAGGAAGCAACAGTTAGAAATGGGCATGGAAAAACAGACTATTTCCAAATAGGAAAAGGAGTATATCAAGGCTGTATATTGTCAACCTACTTATTTAACTTACATGCAGAGTACATCATGAGAAACGCTGGGCTGGAAGAAGCACAAGCTGGAATCAAGATTGCCGGGAGAAATATCAATAACCTCAGATATGCAGATGACACCACCCTTATGGCAGAAAGCAAAGAAGAACAAAAGAGCCTCTTGATGAAAGTAAAAGAAGAAAGTGAAAAAGTTGGCTTAAAGCTCAACATCCAGTAAACGAAGATCATGGCATTTGGTCCCTTGCTTCATGGCAAATAGATAGGGAAACAGAGGAAACAGTGACAGACTTTATTCTTTGGGGCTCCAAAATCACTGCAGATGGTGACTGCAGCCATGAAATTAAAAGATGCTTGCTCCTTGAAAGGAAAGCTATGATCAACCTAGACAGCATATTAAAAAGCAGAGACATTACTTTGTCAACAAAGGTTCATCTAGTCAAAGCTATGATTTTTCCAGTAGTCATGTATGGATGTGAGAGTTGGACTATAAAGAAAGCCAAGCACCGAAGAATTGATGCTTTTGAACTGTGTCCTTGGAGAAGATTCTTGAGGGTCCCTTGGACTGCAAGGAGATCCAACCAGTCCATCCTAAAGGAAATCAGTCCTGAATATTCATTGGAAGGACTGAAGCTGAAGCTGAAACTCCAATACTTTGGCCACATGATGCAAAGAACTGAGAGACCCTGGTGCTGGGAAAGATTGAAGGCCGGAGGAGAAAGGGACGACAGAGGATGAGATGGTTGGATGGATGGCATCACTGACTCAATGGACATTCGTTTGAGTAAACTCTGGGAGTTGGTGATGGACAGGGAGGCCTGGCCTGCTGCAGTCCATGACGTTGCGAAGAGTCGGACACAACTAAGCAACTGAACTGAACTGAAATCAAGACTTTATTATCCATCTCTGTATTTGACACACAATGGTCTACTGGCCAAATCTGCCTTGCCACCTGTGTTTGTACAGTCTGTGAGCTAGAACGGGTTTTACATTTTTTAATGTTTGGGGAGAAATTTCAAAAAAAATAATAGTAATCCAGGGCACATGAAAATTTCATGAATTTCAAAGCCCATAAATAAAGTCTTATTGGAACACAGCAAGCTCATTTATTTGGTGTCTGGCTGCTTTAATGTCTCAAAAGCAGAGTTGAGTACTTGTTACAGACACTGTATGGCCCATATAGAGTGGTAAATAATTTTCCCTCTGCCCTTCTAGATTATTGGCTAAGACTTTCTTGTAATAAGAGAATAACAGGAAAAAAAAAAAAAAAAACAAGTTTAATAGCATGTTACTGTTTTTTAGTTGCTTAGTCCTATACAACTCTTGCAACTCTATGGACTAAAGCATGCCAGGCTCCTCTGTCCATGGGATTTCACACATAAGAATGCTGGAGTGGGCTGCCATTTCCTTCTCCAGGGGATGTTCCCAGTCCAGGGAAGGAACTCTTGTCTCCCCCATTGGGAAGTGGTTCTTTACTATTGAGCCACCAGATAAGGCCTTAATAACATGCATACCTCCTTTATTATGGAAGAGCCCAGGAAAACCAAGTAACTTCTCAAAATGGCCCAAGACACATCCTTAAATACCATCTGGTGGCTCGGGCAGTAAAGTATCCAATTGCAATGCAGGAGACCCTGGTTTGATCCCTGGGTTGGGAAGCTGTCCTAGAGAAGGGAATGGCAACCCACTCCAGTATTCTTGCCTGGAGAATCCCATAGACAGAAGAGCCCGGCAGTCTACAGTCTATGGGTTGCAAAAAATCAGACAGGACTGAATGAGTAAGCACATGCACACACAACACACATGTACCCAGCTCCTTCCTTAGGGCATCTTTTTCCCAGAACAAAAGGGGTACTCCATCCAACAAGACTAACCACACACACGCACACACACACACCAGCTAAAGACAGAGAAAAATAAAAAAGATCTTCGAGGGGCAAGGGGGGACTGGGGAACGGGAAGTTATGGGAGATTTTCAGGAATACTGAATGAAGATATGTTTGTCATGCAGATTTAAGTCCAGAATGCTTTCTGCATTGATAAGAGTTTCTAGAGATTTGGTCACCCTCTTTTGAGTAGTGAGAGGGAGGTAACCTTACGAATGGTGATTTCCCTTGTAAGTGTAAATGTCTCTTACCAAAGGATTATTGTATTGCCTGAGAATCCCATGCACAGAGGAGCCCCAGTAGGCTACAGTCCATAGGGTCACAAAGGGTCAGACACTACTGAGTGGCTAACACTTTCAAAGGATAATTGCACTGGATTTCCTAGTGTTCTCTTGTGTCCAGTTTCTTTCTTTTTTTTTTTTTAAGCTCTTTTTTTTTTAAATTTTATTTTATTTTTAAACTTACAATATAACCAGCTTAAAATAATCTTTATTATAAGATCAGATCAGATCAATCGCTCGTCGTGTCCGACTCTGTGTGACCCCATGGACCACAGCACACTAGGCCTCCCTGTCCATCATCAAATCTCAGAGTTCACCCAAACTAATGTCCTTTGAGGCCATGATGACATTCAACCATCTCATCCTCTGTCATCCCCTTCTCCTCCCGCCTGCAATCTTTCCCAGCATCAGGGTCTTTTCAAATTAATCAGTTATTCCCATCAGTGGCCAAAGTATTGGACTTTCAGCTTCAACATCTGTCCTTCCAATAAACACTCAGAATGATCTCCTTTAAGATAGACTGATTGGATCTCCTTGCAGTTCAAGGGACTCTCAAGAGACTTCTCCAATACCACAGTTCAAAAGCATCAGTTCTTCAGCTCTCAGGTTTCTCAGGCTTCCCTGGTGGTTCAGACGGTAAAGCATCTGTCTACAATGCAGGAGACCTGGGTTCGATCCCTGGGTCAGGAAGATTCCCTGGAGAAGGAAATGGCAAACCACTCCGGTACCCTTGCCTAGAAAATCCCATGGATGGAGTAGCCTGGTGCAGGTTACTCCATCCATGGGGTCGCAAAGAGTTGGAAATGACTGAGTGACTTCACTTCACTCACAGCTTTCTTTATAGTCCAACTCTCACATACATACATGACTACTGGAAAAACCATAGCATTGACTAGATGGACTTTTGCTGGCAAAGTAATGTCTCTGCTTCTTAATATGTTGTCTAGATTGGTCATAACGTTCCTCCAAGAAGCAAGCATCTTTTAATTTTATGGCTGCAGTCACAATTTGCAGTGATTTTGCAGCCCCAGAAAATAAAGTCTGCCAGTGTTTCCACTGTTTCCCCAACTATTTGCCATGAAGTGATGGGACCGGATGCCACGATCTTAGTTTTCTGAATGTTGAGCTTTAAGCCAACATTTTCACTCTCCTTTTCACTTTCATCAAGAGGCGTTTTAGTTCTTCTTCACTTTCTGCCATAAGGGTGGTGTCATCTGTATATTTGAGGTTATTGCTATTTCTCCCAGCAATCTTGATTCTAGTTTGTGCTTCATCCAGTCCAGCGTTTCTCATGATGTACTTCGCATATAAGTTAAATAAGCAGGGTGACAATATACAGTTTTGACATACTCCTTTTCCTATTTGGAACCAGTCTGTTGTTCCATGTACAGTTCAAACTGTTGCTTCCTGACCTGCATGCAGATATCTCAGGAGGCAGGTCAGGGGGTCTGGTAGTCCCATCTCTTCCAGAGTTTTCCACAGTTTATTGTGATCCACAGTCAACGGCTTTGGTGTAGTCAATAAATCAGAAATAGATGTTTTTCTGGAACTCTCTTGCTTTTTTGATGATCCAGCAGATGTTGGCAATTTAATCTCTGGTTCCTCTGCCTTTGCTAAAACCAGCTTGAACATCTGGAAGTTCACGGTTCAAGTATTGCTGAAGCCTGGCTTGGAGAATTTTGAGCATTACTTTACTAGTGTGGGAGATGAGGCCAACTGTCAAGTAGGTTGAGAATTCTTTGGAATTGTCTTTCTTTTGGATTTGAATGAAAACTGACCTTTTCCAGTCCTGTGGCCACTGCTGAGTTTTCCAAATTTGCTGGCATATTGAGTTCAGCACTTTCACAAAATCATCTTTTTGGATTTGACATAGCTCAACTGGAATTCCATCACCTCCACTAGCTTTGTTCATAGTGATACTTTCTAAGGCCCATTTGACTTCACATTCCAGGATGTCTGGCTCTAGGTGAGTGGTCGCATCATCGTGATTATCTGGGTCATGAAGATCTTTTTTGTACAGTTCTTCTGTGTATACCTTCCACGTCTTCTTAATATATTCTGCTTCTGTTTGATCCATACCATTTCTGTCCTCTATTAAGCCCGTTTTTGCATTAAATGTTCCCTGCTATCTGTTATTTTCTTAAAGACATCTTTAGTCTTTACCATTCTACTGTTTTCCTCTATTTCTTTGCACTGATCACTGAGGAAGGTTTTCTTATCTCTCCTTGCTATTCTTTGGAACTCTACATTCAAATGGGTATGTTTTTCCTTTTCTCCGTGGTTTTTCACTTCTCTCTCTCTCTCTCTTATTTATTTATTTATTTTTACTTTACAATATTGTATTGGTTTTGCCATACATCAACATGAATCCGCCACGGGTGTACGCATGTTCCCAATCCTGAACCCCCCCTCCCACCTCCTTACCCATGCCCTCCCTCTGGATCATCCCACTCTTCTTTTCACAGCTATTTGTAAGTTCTCCTCAGAAAGTCATTTTGTTTTTTGCATTTCTTTTCCTTGGAGATGTTCTTAATCCCTCTCTCCTGTACAATATCACAAACCTCAGTCCATAGATCATCAGGCACTCTGTCTATCAAATCTTGTCCCTTAAATCTATTTGTCACTACCACTGTATAACTGTAAGGGATTTGATAGGTTCTACATGAATGGTCTAGTGGTTTTCCCTACTTCTTCAATTTAAGTCTGAATTTGACAATAAGGCATTCATGATCTGAGCCAAAGTCAGCTCCTGGTCTTGTTTTTGCTGACTGTATAGAGCTTCTCCATCTTTGGCTGCAAAGAATATAATCAATCTGATTTTGGTATTGGCCATCTGGTGATGTCCATGTGTAGAGTCTTCTCTTGTGTTGTTGGAAGAGGGTGTTTTCTATGGCCAATGTGTTCTTTTGGCAAAACTCTATTAGCCTTTTCCCTGATTCAATCTATATTCCAAGGCCAAATTTGCACATTACTCCTGGTGTTTCTTGTCTTCCTACTTTTGCATTCCAGTCCCCTATAATGAAAAGGTCATCTTTTTTGTGTGTTAGTTCTGAAAGGTCTTCTAGGTCTTCATAGAACCCTTCAACTTCAGCTTCTTCTGCATTACTGGTCTGGGCATAGACTTGATTACCATGATATTGAATGGTGTGCCTTGGAAATGAACAGAGATCATTCTGTCGTTTTTGAGATTGCATCCATGGACTGCATTTTGGACTCTTTTGTTGACTGTCAGGGCTACTCCATTTCTTCTAAGGGATTCTTGCCCACAGTAGTAGATATAATGGTCATCTGAGTTAAATTCACCCATTCTAGTCCATTTTAATCCACTGATTCATAAAATGTCAGCATTCTCTGTTGCCATCTCCTGTTTGACCCCTTCCAATTTGCCTTGATTGATGGACGTAACATTCCAGGTTGCGATACCATATTTCTCTTTACAGCATCGGACCTTGCTTCTATCACCAGTCACATCCACAACTGGGTGTTGCTTTTGCTTTGGCTCCATCTCTTCACTCTTTCTGGAGTTATTTCTCCACATTAAGCCTGAGCTAATGCCTATCCCTGTGGACTATAGCATGAAATTACCCCAATTTCCTTAGTTTAGTGTTCTTCCATGGGAGTGATACTTGCCACCTCTGAACCAATCACTGATTGTCTTTGGGCTCAGTTAGGTGCCAGTTCCTGAAATAATCACTGAGGAAAGACAATGGAATTATTCCTTATAGTTTAGGACAATCCAAGTCTATTACTGGAGCTGGGTGTGGGGCTAATCAATTTGAAACCATGTGAATGATATACAATTTGGAAAGGGTAAAAGTGATGCTGTAGAAGCAACTCCAATATTTGCTGCCTTGAAATACAGATAATAATTTCTTTTATAAAAATAAAAGGCTATTATAAAACAGGAAAACACAAATGCAAAATGACAAACAGCAAAGGATGTGATCAAGAAATTCACAATAGAAAAAACACAAGTGATAAATGTCAATAAAATATAAAAATAATTTTCTCTTTCAATCCAAAAGCATATCAGGCTTGAATATTCATTGAAAGGACTGATGCTGAAGCTCCAATATTTTGGCCACCACATGCTAAGAACGGACTCATTGGAAAAGTCCCTGACACTGGGAAAGATGGAAGGCAGGAGGAGCAGGGGGTGACAGAGGTTGAGACGGTTGGATGGCATCACCGATTCAATGAACATGAGTTTTAACAAATTCTGGGAGATAGTGATGGACAGGGAAGGCTGGCGTGGTGCAGTCCATGGGGTTGCAAAGAGTGGGACTTGACTGAGCAACTTAACAACAACAAGTTATCACATACATACATATTTTATTTTATTTTATTTATTTATTTATTTTGATCTGGCATAAGGAATAGCTTTAGAAAGAAGACATGTGGGGTAATATTCTGGAGCAATCTCTCTCTTTTTTTTTTAATTTTATTTTTAAACTTTACATAATTGTATTAGTTTTGCCATTTATCAAAATGAATCTGCCACAGGTATACATGTGTTCCCCATCCTGAACCCTCCTCCCTCCTCACATATTTTAAAGTGAGATAATCTTTTCACATATCATATTTGCAAAAATTGATATAATCTGTTGGCGAATACTGAGGAAAATGACATTCTCATCTATTTTTGGTGAGACTGCGAATTGGAAATAAAATATTTTCTGAAAGATGGTTTGGCAATTCATATAAAAAGTCTTAGAAAGAACATCCATTTGAAGAAAGCAAGATGGTGAAGTTGGTGGATGCTGGGCTCACTTCCCACCATGAACACATCAAACATATCTGTGCTCACTGAAAATAAACTGGAGTCTGGCAGGTAGAAACTTAGACAACCAAGGCTGTATAAGAAGGTCTACAAGGATTTGGGTAGGAAGGGAAAAGAAGCCATCAGTTTAGGACTGCACTCCTGGGAGGGGATGTAAAGGAGTGGGAGATTTCACAGGCTCAGAGAAACTCATGGGGAGTGAGCAGTTCAAATTACATCTTGGAAACCCCACCCTGGAGTCAGAAACTGGGAAAATGAGTCCCCTTAGCTGATTTGAAAACCACTGGGACTAACAAGAAGGCTGTAAGAAATCTAGACTCTATATGTGAAGAGTTTGTGGAGGCAACCACACGTTTGCTTACTCACAAAACAAGGCAGAGGAAACATGTTGAAATTACACAGGATGCTGGCTGTTTTCCCATAACAATCCCAGGTCATGACCTAACCCACTCTGAATGCCTGCTCCAGCCCCTCTTATTTCATAGAACACCCCTTCCCAAAACTATGGCAAAGGCTTCCATGGCTGAGAAGAATGTACAAGTGCCAGGAATGAAGCCAACTCAGATCTGGCCTACATCTGAACAAGTTGAGAGCACTCATTACCATTGCTTATGGAGGTGGCGCAGTGGGAGTATCTGGAACTCTGACTGGTGTGCTGGGACTGTCCCATTATGCACCCAAGCCCATATTGGGCACCCCTTCTTGCTCCAGCTCTTCTTTCTTCTGGGGCAAAATTTCCAATGCTGGAAGGGGGTACGGCACACACTTACATGAAATGGAATCAGCATGGACCTGAAACTCAGGGCTTCTGTACCACCAACTGGAGACTCAGCCTAACTCCCCAATAGGCAGGGTTGGCTACTGAGCACAGGAGGAGTCCGGGCTCATACGTGGCATTGGTTCTGGCCCCTCTATCTCTAGCCCTACCTCTCACCAAAGTGAGAGTTGCCAATACACAGGAAGCAAATTAATCTGGAACATAAAATCATGGAAATCACCCAATAGGAAAAGCAAGAAGAAAAACAAATTAAAAATGAGAACAGTTTAAGAGACTTCTAGACAACATCAAGTATACTAACATTCACTTTATTGGGGTCGTAGAAGGAAAAGAGAGAGAGAAAGGGGTCAAAAAAATGTATATTTAACATGCCAAAAGGGAAAAACTTGCAACATATAATACTCTATCCAGCAAGATTATCATCCAGAATTGGAGAGAAGAACTTCTCAGACAAGCAAAAACTAAGAGTTTATCCAAACTAAACCAACTGTGAAAGAAATATTAAAGAGTCTTCTCTAAGTGGAAAAAGAATTAAAAATATACAGAGAAGGGAAAAACTCCCACCAGTACACACAAACACATAGTAAAGGCTGTGGATCAACCAATTAGATAATCTAGTATGAAAATTAAAAGACAAATGAATTGTAAATTAAACGCTAACTACAATAAACACCCTATTACATCAATGAACAGAGCGTCCTGATAGAAAAGCAATAAGAAAACTGTAGTCTTAAATTACAGATTAGAGTAGTTGAACTTAATAGATACCTACAGTATTTGTTGTTGTTCTTCAGTTACTAAGTTGTTTGATTCTTTTGAAACCCCATGGACTGTAGCCCTCCAGGCTCCTCTGTCCATGGGATTTCCCAGGCAAGAATACTGGAGTGTATTGCATTTCCTTTTTCCAGGGATCTTGCTGACCCAGGCATCAACTCTGCATCTTCTGCATTGCAGGCAGATTCTTTTCCTCTTTGCCACCTGGCATAGTCTATCCCAAATTAGCAGAATACACATTTTCAAGTGCACACAGGACATTTCTTCAGGGATGATCAAATGCTAGGCCGCAAAACAAGTCTCAACACATTTAAGAAGACAGAAATTATATCAAGCACTTTTTCTGACCACAATGGTACAAAATAAGAAATCAGTTACAGGAGGGGAATATGGGACAAACACAAACATATGGAGACTAAACAACATGCTACTACAAACCAATGAGCTAATGAAGAAATCAAAAAGGGAATCAGAAAATACTTTGAGACTAATAAAAACACCAACTTCCCAAAATCTATTGGATTTAGCAAAAGCAGTTCTAGGGGGAAATTCATAGTGACAGATGCTTCCCTCAAGGGAAAAAAAAAAAAAAAAACTGAAATAAACAACTTAACTTACTATATAAATGAATTGGAAAAGGAAGAATAAATAAAGCCCCAAATCCTCAGAATGAAGGCAATAATAATGATCAGAGAGGACATTAATAAAATTGAGACTTCCCCTTTCCTAAAGTAAAAAAAAAAAGAAAATATCAGTTAAGTGAAAAGATAAACAAAATAATTAAGTCTTTAGCAAGGTTCATCAAAAATAAAAGATAGATGACTCAAATAAACAAAATAAGAAATGCAATGGAGACATTACTGCCAATATCACAGCAATAGGAAAAAATCATAAGAGGATACTACAAATAGTTGTATGTCAGACAGTTGGACAACCTAGAAGAAACTGATAAATCTCTAGGAACATACAATCTTTCAAAATTTAATCAGGAAGGAATGTATAATCGGAATAGATGAATCACTAGTCATGAAATTGAATTTATAATAAAAAAGCTCTTAGCAAAATAAAGTTCAGGACCACACAGCTTCACAGCAGAATTTTTCCAAACATATACAGAATAGCTTATATCCAACATTCTCAAACTATTCGAAAAAATTGAGAAAATGGAGTACTCCCAAATTATTTTATGAAGCCATTATTATCCTAACACCAAAACCAGACAAAGACACCACCAAAAAAGGAAATTAAATGCCAGTATTTCCATTGAATATAGATGTTAAAATTCTTAACAAAATATTAGAGAACCAAATTCAACACCACATTGAAACCATCATATACCATAATCAAGATGGACTTATTCCAGGGGTACAAGGATGGTTCAATATCTGCAAATTAGTCAATGTGGTACATCACATTAGGGATGAGGACAAAAATCACATGATCATCTCAACAGATGCTGTAAAAGCATTTGGCAAAATTCAATATTCATTCATTTCAAAAACTCTCACCATACTTGATATGGAGGGATATACCTGAACATAATGAAAGTGGAAGTGGAAGTCACTCTGTACCCACTCCAGTATTCTGGCCTAGAGAATTCCATGGACTGTATAGTCCATGTGGTCATCTGAACATAATAAAGGTGATTTATAACAAACAGAGATAATATCATATTCAGGGCAAAAAGCTGAAAGCTTTTCCTCTAAATCAGGAACAAGACACAGATGCCCACTCTTGACACTTCTAAAATGCTAGAAGTACGAGGCACAGCAATCATTCAAGGAAAAGAAATAAAAGTCATCCAAATTGGAAGGAAGAAGGAAAACTGACACTACTTGCAGTTGACATGATACTATATACAGAAAACTATAAACCACCACAAAAAATGATTAAACAAATGAAATCAAAATGAATTAAAACCCTAAATGAAAGGCTGGGAACTATGAAACTCCTAGAAGTAAATGTAGGCAGAACACTCTTTGACATAATTCATAGCAACATTTTTTTTTCCACCTGTCTCCTAAGGCAAAGGAAACAAAAGAAAAAAATGAGATCTAATTAAACTTCAAGACTTTTGCACAGCAAATGAAAACACTGACAAAATGAAAAGACAACCTACTGAATGGGAGTAGAAAGTGAAAGCGAAGTCACTCAGTTGTGTCTGACTCTTTGTGACCCCACGGACTGTAGACTACCAGGCTTCTCCATCTATGGGATTTTCCAGGCAAGAGTACTGGAGTGGGTTGCCATTTCCTTCTCCAGGGGATTTTCCCTACACAGGGATCAAACCCAGGTCTCCCACATTGAAGGCAGATGCTTTTACCGTCTGAGCCAGGAAGTATTTGCAAATGATATGACTATAAGGGGTTAATATGCAAAATATATAAACAAATTACTCAACTCGATATTAAAAAAAAAAACAACAACAATGGGAAGATCTGAATTCCTTCAAAGAAGATATACAGATGACTAATAGGCACATGAAAAAATGCTAAACAGCACTAATCGTCAGGGAAATTAAAAATCACAAGGAGATATCACCTCACACCCATCAGAATGCTGCTACTGCTACTGCTGCTGTTACGGCTATCATCAAATGAAAAAGTCTGAAAATAACAAATGTTGGCAAGGATGTGGAGAAAAGGAAGCCCTTGTACTTAATGGATGGGAATGTAAATTTGTGCAGTCACTATGGAAAACATCATGGAAGTTTCTCAAAAAGCTGAAAAAACAACTACCATGTGACCCAGCAATTCCACTCCCAGGTATATATGAGAAGACAATGAACACTAATTTGAAAAGATACATAAATTCCAATGTTTATTACAGCCTTATTTACAATAGAAAAAATATGGAAGCAACCAGTGAACAAAACACACATGGTTCCTGTCTTCAAAGCACTTGCATGGAGTATGGGATAAGCAAGCATCTGAACACTACAGTAATCCTTAGAAATAATGACAGATACATGTTCTTTGAGATGGAAAAATTCTTCCAGCATATTGTATAGAAAAGGAAGGCTAAAATATAGTTTGATTCAATCTGTATAAATTAAAAAAATTTCACTGATGTATATATGCTCATCCAAATATATGTGTATTATATATATTCTGCTGCTGCTGCTAAGTCACTTCAGTCGTATCTGACTCTGTGCGACCCCATAGACGGCAGCCCATGAGGCTACCCCGTCCCTGGGATTCTCCAGACAAGAACACTGGAGAGGGTTGCCATTTACTTCTCCATTGCGTGAAAGTGAAAAGTGAAAGTGAAGTCGCTCTGTCACGTCCGACTCGTAGCGACCCCATGGACTGCAGCCTACCAGGCTCCGCCATACATGGGATTTTCTAGGCAAGAGTACTGGGGTGGCTTGCCATTGCCTTCTCCGATATATATTCTAGTGTTATATAACACACACACACACACACACACACACATATATATATAATAAACATTTAAGTAGAACAACAAAGACAAAATATTAACAGTATATATTTCTATTGCCACACTTATTGGTGTCCTCAACCAGTCCATTCTAAAGGAGATCAGACCCGGGTGTTCTTTGGAAGGAATGATGCTAAAGCCGAAACTCCAGTACTTTGGGCACCTCATGCGAAGAGTTGACTCATTGGAAAAGACTTTGATGCTGGGAGGGACTGGGGGCAGGAGGAAAAGCGGACGACAGAGGATGAGATGGCTGGATGGCATTACCAACTCGATGGACATGACTTTGAGTGAACTCTGGGAGTTGGTGATAGACAGGGAGGCCTGGCGTGCTGCGATTCATGGAGTCGCAAAGAGTTGGACATGACTGAGCGACTGAACTGAACTGAATTTCATTTTTATACTTTTTGAATTCCCATATTGCTTTGCCTCGAGTACATATTTACAATTAGAAAACAAATAATGCTCTTTTGAAGCAGAGTAACCCCAGACATTCAGAGAAGGCAATGGCAACCCAATTCAGTAGTCTTGCCTGGAGAATCCCATGGATGGAGGAGCCTAGTAGGCTACAGTCCATGGGGTCGCTAAGAGTCAGATACGACTAAGCGACTTCACTTTCACTTTTCACTTTCATGCATTAGAGAAGGAAATGGCAACCCAATCCAGTATTCTTGCCGGGAGAATTGCAGGGACAGAGGAGCCTGTTGCGTGCCATCTATGGGGTCACACAGAGTCAGACACAACTGACATTGATGTAGCAGCAGCAGCAGCAACCCAGACATTAAATTAACATATGCCCAGGTATCCCTTAAAGTTCTTCTTTCTACCTCCAAGTCCATGTTTCTTCGCAATTTCCACATCATACCTTAGTTTCCAGTTATACTCAATGCATGTATAGCCAGCTTTCGTGGGTCTCAGTGCCTTTGCATTTTCTCCCCCCCTGTCTGGGAAACACTTGCACAACTTTTCACTTGGTGATCTATTTTGCTTCAGGTGGCTCAGGCTTCATCTTGGGTGTCTTTACTTAAAAGAACCCTTCCCCTACCTCCTTGCCATCAAACTATGACAAATGCCTCTCCTCATTACCACCACAGCCCAGTGTGGTTTGTGTACTGTGAATTAATTCATCACATAAATGGAAATATAAGTTTAACATTACACTCCTCCTTTTCCTGCTCTGTTTTCTCTCAACAACAGCTCATCACTTTCTAGTTTCTTCCTACTCACCTGGTCCCACTTGCACCAGCCTCCTTGTTTTATTGGAAAGACATAGACAATACCAATTGGGGGCTTTTGCCCTGGCTATTTCCTCTGCCCAGAATTTATTCCCCAAGATAGCCACAAGATCAGTCCCTCATGTTGTTAATTAAGTCTTTGCTCAAATGTCCTGGATTAAAAAGGCCGTACCCGCACTAACCTCAGGGGTGGAAAACTCCCCAAATCTCATATCTCATAAGGTTCCCTCTATACGGTATAATTCACTATTTTGTCATTAATGTTTACCTTCCATCTTTCCTGACTAGAATGTAAGCCCCATGAGAGAAGGGTCTTGGGTATTGGTTACCAATGTGTACCTTGCACCCAGAACACTACCTGAAACACTGCAGAGGGTTCAATCAGTTCAGTTAAGTCGCTCAGTCATGTCCGACTCTTTGTGACCCCATGGACCGTAGCACACCAGGCCTCCCTGTCCATCACCATCTCCTAGGGCTTACTCAAACTCGTGTCCACTGAGTTGGTGATGCCATCCAACCATCTCATCCTCTATCATCCCCTTCTCTTCCCACCTTCAGTCTTTCCCAGTATTAGGGTCTTTTCAAATGAGTCAGATCTTCTCATCAGGTGGCCAAAGTATTGGAGTTTCAGCTTCAGCATCAGTCCTTCCAATGAATAATCAGGACTGATTTCTTTTAAGATGCACTGGTTGGATCTTCTTGCAATCCAAGTGACTTTCAAGAGTCTTATCCAACACCACAGTTCAAGAGCAGCAATTCTGCAGCACTCAGTTTTCTTTATAGTATCACTCTCACATCCATACATGACCACTGGAAAAACCATAGCTTTGACTAGATGGACCTTTGTTGACAAAGTGATGTCTCAGCTTTTTAATATGCTGTCTAGGTTGGTGATAAATTTTCTTCCAAGGAGCAAGGGTTTTTTTTTTTTTTTTTTAATTTCATGGCTGCAGCCATCATATGAAGTGGTTTTTCAGACAATAAATAAATAAATAAAGTCAGTAACTGTTTCCATTGTTTCCCCATCTATTTTCCATAAAGTGATGGGACCAGATGCCAGGATCTTAGTATTCTGAATGTTGAGTTTTCACTCTCCTCTTGAACTTTCATCAACAGAGTCTTTAGTTCTTCTTCACTTTCTACCATAAGCATGGTGTCATCTGCATATCTGAGATTATTGATATTTCTCCCAGCAATCTTGATTCCAGCTTATGCTTCATCCAGTCCAGCATTTTGCATAATGTACTCTGCATATAAGTTAAACAAGCAGGGTGACAATAAACAGCTTTGACATTCTCCTTTCCCAATTTGGAGCCAGTCTGTTGTTCCATACTGGGGGTTAATTAATACCTTTTAAGGGGGAAATAAACATTACACCTAAGAATTTATGTCTATTTTTGCAATTAAATAAAACAAATCCAGACTAATGTGAGAAGGAACTTGATTTGAAATGACAATGGTGATAGGGTCATCACCCACACAACAAAAGTAATGCTGAAAATTCTCCAAGATAGGCTTCAACAATACATAGACCAAGAACGTTCAGATGTTCAAGCTGCATTGAGAAAAGGCAGAGGAACAAGAGATCCAATAGCCAACATCTGTTGGTTCATAGAAAAAGCAAGAGAAATCCAGAAAAAGATCTACTTCTGCTTTGCTGACTATGCCAAAGCATTTGACTGAGTGGATCACATCAAATTGTGGACAATTCTTAAAGAGATCAGTATACCAGACCAACTTACCTGACTCTTGAGAAATCTGTAAGCAGGTCAAGAAGCAACAGTTAGAACTGGACATGGAACAAAGGACTGGTTCCAAACTGGGAAAAGACTACATCAAGGCAGTACATTGTAACAATGATTTATGGAGATAATAAATCTGGATGAGGGGGAATTGAAAATGGCAAACCTCTGACCTAATGCTTTTGTAAAAGTATAAAAGAAAATCTTAAACTTGAAATAAATGGGCAGTCCAGGAAATTGAGAGGCTGCGTCATTACTCGCCAACATGGTCCCTCCTTTCAGGTTGAATCCCTGGCTGCTGGAGACGGACACTGGCAAAGTCGGACACAACTGAACGACTGGAATGAACTGATTGCAACAGGGAGAATGCTTTGAGCACAAGTTCGTAACGTGTCTCAAAATGGAACAGAAAAATATATTTCTTTAACATGGAAGGATAAGCAGGGTGAGCAGCAACTGTGTGTGTGTGAGTTTGTGTATTTGTCTGTGTGTGTGTGTGTGTGTGTGTGTGTGTGTGTGTGTGAGATGCAGCAAGAGGTGGGGATGGATGAACAGACAGCATGATGGAGCAGTTTGACTGGAAGTGTTTCTTTCTGTAGTGAGCTGATTCTTAGAATGAGATGTTAAGGGAGCCAGAAATGTCTGACTCTTAGAGCTTGCTCAAGCGTGGGGCAAAGCTGAAGTTCAGAGGAGAGAAGCTTAGCTAAAGTTTAGCCAAGCCAAGTCAGTGGGCATGTTATGGATGACTGAGCACTTGGCCAGTCTCTGCTGTTGTTTAAGAGAGGCCAAGTCAGCCCTAGGACAGTATGGTTGTTATCAAAATTGCAAGTCCATGTGCTTGATGCATAATTAGGCCCATCAAAACTAAATGTTAGAGTTTGGAACAGGGAAAGGTTTATTACAGATTCATACAAGGATGTGGGTGGCTCTTGCCCTAAGAACCCAATGTTACTGAAAGTTTTCAGTAAGGATGTTTAAAAGCAAATGTTAGAGAGAGTTGTGGTAAGTTGTTGCAGACTTCTTGGTGGCACATCCTTTGTGCTTAAAGGTTAGGTCATGGTCAGGTAATGATGTTCCTATACATTTCTACCAGATGAATGTTATTTTCTGTCCTGACAAGAGAGGGCAAAGTCTCAAGGCACAACTTTCACCTTGAAGTGTCCCATCCTGGTTAAGTAGAAACAGATGTCAGTTGGAATCTCCTTCGGGTAAGGTTCGCACATTCTGCTCAGCTCTCATCCTTGATGGACCCAGGCACCCAACCCAATAGGTCCTGTCTCCTCAGGCTGTCCAGGTGAGGAGACCAGTTCTCAGTGACTAACGCCCAGGCAAATGGCCATTGCTAGGAGTTGGCAGAGACAGGGATGGGGAGAGGATAACCGCTCCTCAAGGCCTGGGCCAAGGCTAATGGAGGGCCTTAGTGAGGGCTCTGGAGCACTACAGGATGTCGTCCTTCCAGCTCATACACTGACCTAAGGCTTGGTCATCTCCAGGCCCCCCAAAAGAATGCTTAAATCTGCCTCTTCTCTCATTTTCTGGTTGAAGACCACCACAGCACCCTTCCTTAATCACTTCCCCAATACTCCCTTCTTGATCATAACTGAGGGCAGGGCCCACTGTGGTGCTGATCAATAGGTTAGCAGGACAACGAATGGTCAATCATTGACAGTTGGCTGCTTGTGAATGGGGCCATCTGAGGCACCAAGCAAGGCTGAGCTACACCTGTTGCCTAGGAACAGGATGGGTTGAAATGAAGCACATCAATGGCTAACTTCATAGGGCTGTGCTCACTCTGCTCTGTTACATTGTGAATAGAATAAGAATCACTGTGAGGTTAAGGTTTGTCAAAGTAGTTCTCAAGGTGGGCTGGCTTTAACATTCTTGTTGGCTTTGAAATATTAGCTATACTATATGTGGCACATGCAATCATGTGGCAGTAGTTGGAGGGGCATATAGATAAGCACTTCTGACTGGCATGCCTGGGAATACAATGAAAAGAATGATGTACAAAAGTTAAACAAGCATGTGAAATCAAAATCTTCGGTGGGAAAGGAGTCAGTCAAAAAGATTAAAGCACACTGGACCCAACGTATCCTTATGGAACAGAGCAGCATGAGAACAGCCCTTAGCAGGTAGCCATTGCTTTGCCTTATTATTCCACATCCTGTTAGGAAGCAACAGGTCTTGGCAGCAATTGGACAGTGCATCGCTCAGCCCTGCCAATAAGCAACTGACTATGAGTGTGATGCCTACTGGAACTTCTTCTGCTCAGTTATTGATCAGGTCCACATTGATCCCTACCTGATAATAACTCTCAAAGAGGGACCACTGGGGAAGTGATTCAGTCAAGAAACAGTGGTGCATTGGTCATCTGAATCTTGCCTTTGGGCAACTTTCTTTTGTGTGTGTGTGTGTGTTTTTTAAATCGGGAATGTATTTCTGGTGATGGGCAAGTTGAGTTTCCCTAGTCAATATGAGTGTGGAAGTGCCCCAACAATATTAGTGGAGGAGAGGTTTATGAATTTCTTGGCTCTGATGTGTACTTTTATGGAGACAGTATATAGACCTTGGGGCAACAGACTGAGCATTCACCAAGTCTTGGGGTCTCTAAAGCTCATTGGAGTAGAAAAAACATCCAACCTGTTCTTAATTACCTTTTTCCATGTTAAGGGCTTGCTCTTAAATTCCTTAAGCCCCTCAAGAACACCCACTAGGAAGAGGGTGGTCGAAAGATGAAATGACTAGACAACTCTGAGGAATAGATTGGAGTCAAAAGTGTTTGGTCGAGGTTCATACAGGGATGGAGGAGGCAGGAGTGTTGAAGGGGGACATATAAGTCAATAAAATAAAGGGCACTGAAAGAAAGTCTGAGGGTCATGAGAAGAAACACCATGCCCCTCAATCACCACTCCCCAGAATCAGACACACAGAGGGGTCAGGGGTGAGAAAGTAGTATCATGGCCTCCCTCAGCACCCACTAACCCATGTTGATGGGCACAGTGGTGCTTTGTAATGTCTAAGACCCCAAAGCCACCATTGGCTGGGGGAGTGCCTAGCTGACCAATCAGATTGAAGGGTGTGGCTCCTCATTGTCCTGAGAAGGTATATATAGAGAGGTTAGAGGCAGAGATTCTGGGTTAGATCATTTCATGCTATCATCATAAGGTAACCAGGAAGCCACGGCAGCCAAGAAGAGTTGCAATGCGGTTTGCTTCAAGGGTGAAAGGACGAAAGAAGACCCTTTGTCAACAGAGACAGAGGCAGTGTGAAGGTAAGATGATTCCATCTACACTCGCTATATTCTCCATTGACTTTGCCGCCCAAGACTGCTACGCTGCCCTTGCCTGCCACAAAAGCCCTCATCAGCCCACATCCCTTTTCATGAAATCTCCCTTCCAACTCAGATGTTATACCCTTTCCTCAAAACTAATACCCTTCTCTTGTCTTTCAAGGCACAGAATATGACCAAGAGGTTCAGAAGACCTCTAAAAGGAACCTTGAGAAAGAAAATCCGATCATATGCCACTCAGTCGAGGAAGGTGAAGAAAACAAGAAAACCAAACTGTTTTTTCTTTTTTTTTTTTTTTTTTATTCTTCCAATTTTATTTTATTTTTAAACTTTACATAATTGTATTAGTTTTGCCAAATATCAAAATGAATCCGCCACAGGTATACATGTGTTCCCCATCCCGAACTTTTCTGCTTCCTGTGCACGTAAGAAACTGAATCAAAGCCGAAAGGTACAAAAATCAAGACAGAGTAAAAGAAAGGAAGCAGAATCAAAAGAGAAGGTAAGCTCAGCCACCCCAGAATGAGAGACCCTGGAGAAATACAAGCTGGGCAGCGAGTAACTGAAAAGAAAAGGTCAGACAGTTTAGAATTGTGTCTCCAGAGTCTGTTTCTTAGAAATGGCCAAACCAGGAAAGACTGACTCTCACACTAACATAGTAAACTGATGGCTGAGATTAAAATACACATCAAAATGTGAAAAGATGATATTTGTGTGTGTGTGTGAATTTTCTGACAGGAAGGCAGGGAAGGAAGCAAAGAGGTGGGCACCTGAGTGGGAAGGGATGTGGGGTCCCAAGAGCTGAGGGAACAGACCCTCAGGTCCCCAGTTAGCCAGAGAGTAGAGGTCTCGACTGGGTCAGGAGTCTGCACTGAAGGTGAATAACCCTGCTTAACAATTGATCTCAGAGGCAAGGAGTAGTGGTGCGGTGTTACTGCCATTGTTTGGGGTGTGGAGTGACATTAGGGTCTAGATTGCCAGAACCCAGATGGGAAGAGGGCTTCACATGGGGATGGTGAATGTCATACTTCCCCTGAGTGAGGCAGGCAGAAATCACCTCCTGGCCACTTAAGTCATAACGGGCTTTGTTGCATCACTCACCTATGCTGTCAGCTAAAGGTGCTCAGGAGGCACAAAATGCGGATACAACTAAAACCCACAATTAGCACTCCCAAAGATTAAAATAATGTTTGGAGGGATCAGACCAAATATCAATTAGGCCACTGTTATCCTAAGAAATTTGTGGGAACAGTGTGTTCCCAAGGGCAGGGCAGTGGAGGTGGCCCAATCCTGGTGCAGATGACTAACAGGATCACGACACACAGATAATGTTTTTGGGTGGGGGGCACCATGCAGTTTGTGGGATCTTAGTTCCCTGACCAGGGATTGAACCGGTTCCCCTTCTAGTGAAAGCATGGAGTCCTAACCACTGGACAGCCAGAGAAGTCAGGACAGAGACTTTTGATAAAAGTATTAATATAAGACTGTGTAAAAGCTGGTCTTATATTTATCACCATCCCCTAGTATTTCTAAATAACTACAGTCATAAAACATTCTTCCCCAATAAACTCTTTTGTTAGTCCAAGTTCTACAAGTTTTCATGGTTTAAAAAGAAGAGTATCGAATATTTAATTTGGTGTTAACTTTAGTTTTGAAGTGTTTGAATAGTTTCAAGGAGTAGTCAATCAAATATGGAGATATATAAGGCAGAGTCTCTACCAGAGGAATCCCATGTGTTTTCAGAAAACATTTTAGAAACACTTAAAACAGAGTTTCACCATCAGCATCAAAAGAGTTGAGTTCAGATTTTAAGTCAATGCTACGGTATCTTTTATCTGGACTGCAGCTCCCTGGTTAAATCTTTCTGGCACTTTAACTCCTGAGAAACACAGTTGATGATTCCACGTCAGTCACTGAATGTGATTTAAAATCATTAAGTATGAAGGAGACCCTGGGTTTGTTGTCCTTTCAAAGGAGGTGGGAGAACTATCAACTCTGACTGTGAAAATTAGTCAGGTAAGCAGCTACCAGGATGATATGGACAGACAGCCCTGATAGGTGGGTGCTCTGATTCCAGATGTATATGTTATCACCATTTAAGACTATCACACTTTAATGCCCTGTTGTAGGACTGACTGAAATACTTGCTGTTAGGCGAAGGTAACAGATGACTAGGCCTGAACAGCTGAAAGTGAAAATTGCTCAGTCGTGTCCGACGGTTGGTGACCCCATGGACTATATAGTCCATGGTATTCTCCAGGCGAGAATACTGGAGTGGATAGCCTTTCCTTACTCCAGCTGATCTTCCCAACCCAAGGATCAAGCCCAGGCATCCCACATTGAGGCGGATTCATCACCAGCTGAGCCACCAGGGAAGCCAAAGAATGCTAGAGTGGGTAGCTTATCCCTTCTCCAGCAGAGCTTCCCTACACAGGAATTGAACTGATGTCTACAGCTTTGCAGGCAGAATCTTTCCCAACTGAGCTATCAGGAACGTCCTGAGGTGGACCAAAAGTGGAGGTTCGAGGGCCTTGTTTCCCTGAAGTAGCGCTGATATATATTTTAATATCTGTGGATATACTGCCACCTTGAAGAAAGAATTCAGGATGCATAGAGTTTAAAAAGGAACCAAAGACTCTTTGGGTTAAAAGAGAAAAACATAAACACTAAGTCATGAGTTTAGAAAGGGTATATCCATTTAGATGAACAACAATAAATCAATATCAGATGCCTATAGCTCTCCTGGAAAAGGACAGTATATCGTGATTCAAACATGACAAGTCCTATTGCAAATGCTGTGTTGTATGGGGGTGGGGGGTTTGCTCATTAGCACTCACAAAGAGTAGTAGAAACTCTTTATACTTCCACTTATACACGTTCGCTATGAATAGATTCCAACTGACCCCTCTAGCTGTGGCCATAACAACCTCTATTGACTGATACAATGATTTCCCTAAGACCTTCTACTTTCCTCTATGCCTGTGTCCATCCTATCTTCTGTGACTCAGAAACTAGCAACCATCTGAGGCCAGCCTAATGGTCACCTCCCAAGGAAATGTTCTTAATCATTCTCTTGTGTATTAATATTTTCACGTTCTCTAATCACTTGCAGTTCATTACATGCAGTTTGTAGGATAGATTTTTGAGTATGTATCTTATCAGAAATGCATGCCAGAGAGGTAAACGGATTAGAAATCAACAGTGTGGTGATATAAATATTATCAGAAGTTGGACTATCTAAGACTGTAAGGGAGAAAATCACTCTCTTCTGCCAAGTATGTCCAGGAATCTGTTTGAAAGTATAGTAAAAACCATAAACTTGATAGTGGATCAGAAGTCAAAGGAACTTAAATGAGAAGCTTATTTTATTAGTAGTCAAGAGGAGCTGTATGCCTTTGTATTAAGACCACCCATTTGCATGACACCAAATGCAAAAGACAAAGCAGTGCCCATGGATTCATGATGAGTGCACAATACTGCTGGCCCAGAGGCTTCTCTTGATTGGCAGAGGTCAAGAGCAAGTCTATGTGCCTAGGGTCAGAATGCATCTGCCCAGGATCACATCCATGTATCAGCGGGAATCAAGTGGGAGTCCCCAAACTTTACATGCTCCTGGCCAATCCCTCACTCCAGTGCCTTTCCTACAGGCTTGTCACTCATTACTGCCTTGAAATGATCATGATTAATTTTCACCTCACCATCTGTTCATTAACTGCCGTGGGCAAATAGAAATCTGAATGCAAAAGATAGAAATAGGACCCTTACCTTATACCACATAAAAAACTAAACTCAGAGTTAATTAAAGATTTAAATGCAAGATCTGAAACTATAAATCAACTAGAAGAAAACATCCTGGAGAGGTTGTAAACATTGGTCTTAGAAGTGATTTTATGTATGTGACACCGAAAGCATAGGCAACCAAAGCAAAAATAGAAAAGTGGGACGACTTCAAATGATTAAAATGCCTCCCCCAAAGAATATCAAAAAAACATCTACATAGAAGCCAAGCTGATGGTTACCAAATGGCAAGCTGGGGCGTGGGGAGGAATTGGGAGTTGGGGATTAACATATATATAGACACCACTACATATAAAACAGATAACCAACAAGGACCTACTACAAAACCACAGGCAACTCTGCTAGAAATTCTGTAACAACAGAAATGTAAAATGAATTTGTAAAGGAATGGATATATGTATGTGTGCCTGTGCAGCTCAGTTGATTCAGATGTGCCCTACTCTTTGTGACCCTATGGACTGTAGCCTGCTAGGCTTCTCTGTCCATGAGATTCTCCAGGCAAGAATACTGCAGAGGTTCGTCATGTCCCTCTGAGCATATCTTCCGAACCCAGGGATTGAACCAAAATCTCCTTCATTGTAGGGTGATTCTTTAACAACTGAGCCAAGTGGGAAGCCCAAATACATGTATATGTAAAGCTGATTCACTTTGCTGGATAGCTGAAACACAACATGGTAAATAAAGTATACTCAAATGAAAGAATATAAAAAGAATCCATCAACATGTAGAACAAATAGCTCAAAAAACTAATTGAAAAATGCAGAAAGTTTCCCAAACTTACTCTCAAAGAAAGATCCACAGAGAACAGGGTATGAAGGGAAAAGGTTGATTCAAGTCCTGACGTGTGCCCGTGGGAGAGGACTCAGAATATAAGGGAGATTACACGGTTGGAGATATGCCCTTGGTGTGAGTGGTTTGAACCATATATTGGACACACAAGTCCTGGGATCTGACACAGGGGAGCGAAACACCCTTAGATGGTTGCAGGGTTATGTGGACTAACAAGAGGTCTGTGGGAAGCCTGGAATCCCCCCTCCAGGAGCATGTGCTCAGGGGCTTGCTCCCAAGCCACAAGGAAGAGAACAGATGGAGACCACATTTGTGGATGCCTGTTTTCCCAACAACTGCCCAGCTTACACACGCCCTGCTTACTCCGTGTGGACGATCTGCCCTGGAGCAGGGGCTGCCATGACCAGGCAGACAGCTGGGATGTGGGAAACAGGGGTGCATCCGGCCCAGGGTGGCATGCGGTTGAAAGAGCCGGGGTCATGCTCATGGAGGGCACTTACATAGGCAGAGTATCAGAAGTCCTGATCTCTGATGGAGGGCAGACTGCCACAGCAGAAGACCGAGTATGGGCCCAGAGTCCATGAGGGCGTCACCTGCCCAATAGCACCCATCTTCAACAGGGCAAGGATAGCAGAAGCTGAGGGAAGTGATCAGCTGTGAGGGACCAAGAGGTTTCAGACCAGAAGGTATGTTTAAGTAGGGCAGGAGACGCTACTGATGGTGATGGCACAGATGGCACTTTGGAGGTAGCCTGGATCTCTGTAAGCAGCCAGCCTGGAGATTTGCTCCTTTTGTATTTTTCTAACCAGAACATGCTCCTCTTGGCCCTCTGTGGCAAGGGTTGCAGTGCTGGGAGAGGGGAGCGTACATACTTGAGGGAACACAGCCAGATCTGGCCTGACATTCAGGGCTTCTGCTCCAGAAACTTGGGATCCCACCCTGCCCCCAATAGGACAGTGAAAGCCACTGAGGAAAAGGAAGTCTCTGCCTCACATCTGGCTTCAGACCTGGTACCAATGAACTTCCCAGCCATAGGTGCTGGCACAACCTCAGGAAAGATGTGACTTTTGGTCCATCAAATCCAGCCCCACCCCCACCACCACCCCCCTGCTGACTATGGTACAGACTGTAGAGTCATGCTTCCCGACAAGATCAACCCTTCAGGACCATAATATAATTGATGCACTTAAATTCAGAGAGGCAGAGACAAATGGGAAGACAGAAGGACTGGTCTCCACTGAAAGACTGAGACGAAGTCAGTTCAGTTTGTCAGTCGTGTCTGATTCTTTGCGACACCATGAACAGCAGCACACCAGGCCTCCCTGTCCATCACCAACTCGGGGAGTCCACCCAAACCCATGTCCATTGAGTTGGTGATGCCATCTAACCATCTCTTCCTCTGTCGTCCCCTTCTCCTCCTGCCCTCAATATTTCCCAGCATCAGGGTCTTTACCAATGAGTCAGCTCTTCGCATCAGGTGGCCAAAATATTGGAGTTTCAATTTCAACATCAGTCTTTCCAATGAACACTCAGGACTGATATCCCTTAGGATGAACTGGTTGGATCTCCTTGCAGTCCAAGGGACTTTCAAGAGTCTTCTCCAACACCAGAGTTCAAAAGCATCAATTCTTGGGCGCTCAGCTTTTTTATAGTCCAACTTTCAATCCGTACCTGACCACTGGAAAACCATAGCCTTGACTAGACAGACATTTGTTGCCAAAGTAACATCTCTGCTTTTTATTTTTAATAAAAATTTATTTAATTTAATGGAAGGTTAAATACTTTACATATGGTATTGGTTTTGCCATACATCAACATGAACCAGCCAAAGGTGTACATGTGTTCCCCATCCTGTACCCCCCTCCCACCTCCCTCCTCGTATCATCCCTCTGGTCATCCCTGTGCACCAGCCCCAAGCATCGTGTGTCATGAAGTGAACCTGGACTGGCGATTCCTTTCATATATGATATTATACATGTTTCAATGCCATTCTCCTAAATCACCCCACCCTCTCCCACAGAGTCTCTACTTTTTAGTATGCTGTCTAGGTTAGTCATAACTCTACTTCTAAGGAGTAAGCTTCCTTTAATTTCATGGCTGCAGTCACCATCTGCAGTGATTTTGGAATCTCTCTCT
>NW_020192108.1:0-17728 GCF_002263795.3 Bos taurus | reverse complement strand
ATAAGCCACGTGATAATGCATGATCACCCACGGGATCAGAGCATGTTCATTCCATATCGTGATCAGTGCAGATGTCAGTGTTCAGCATGTGGATCATTGCATGGCACCACTCACGTGATCAGTGTATGATCAGCTTCGAGATCAGTGCATGATCAGCCACGTGATCAGTGCATGATCAGTCACGTGAGTAGTGCATAATCAGACATGTTATCAGTGCATGATCAGTCAAGTGATCAGTGCATTATCACCACGTGATCAGTGCATGATAGCCAGGTGATCAGTGCATGATCAGTCACGTGATTAGTACATATCTGTCACTTGATCAGTGTATAATATTCAAGTGATCAGTTCATGCACCGTCATGTGATCAGTGCATGATACGCAACGAGATCAGTGCATGATCAGTCATGTGGTCAGTGTATGATCAGCCACGGGATTAGGCATGATAGCCAGGTGACTAGTGCATGATCAGTCACGCGATCAGTGCATGATCAGCCATGGGATCCGGGCATGATTGACATGTGATCAGTGCATGAGACCTACGTGATCAGTGCATGATCAGCCACGTGATCAGTGCATGCACACTCACGTGATCAGAGTATGATCAGCTTCGTGATCAGTGCATGATCAGCCACGTGATCAGTGCATGATCAGTCACGTGATCGAGTGCATGATCAGTTGACGTGATCAGTGTATGGTCATCCATATTTTCAGTGCGTGCGCAGTCCACGTGACCAGTTGCATTTAGCCACGTGTCAGGTTTCTTGATTAGCACATGATCAGCACAATTCAGGACAAGAGATCACTGGCATGCTAAGTTTACGCATCCAGTCGCATATCAGTGCACAGTGATCAGTGCTGATCAGGCCACGTGATCATGGTATGATCAGCCACGTGGTCAGTGCACGATAGCCACGTGACTAGTGCATGATCAGTCACGCTGATCAGTGCATGATCCACAACGTGATTAGTGCATGATCAGTCATGTAATCACTGTATCTCAGCCACGTGATCAGTGCATGATCAAACCACTTTACCAGTGCATGATCAGACACATGATCAGTGCATGATCAGTCACGTGATCAGTGTATAATCATTCACATGATCAGCTGCATGCACAGTCAAGTGGTCAGTGTATTACAGCCATGTGATCAGTGCATGATCAGCCAGGTAAACAGTGCATGATCGGCCACCTGACCATTGCATGATCAGCAACATGGTTAGTGCATGCTAAGACACGTGATCAGTGCATGATCATGCACGTGAAGAGTGCATGATCACTCACGTGATCAGTGGATGATAGACAGGTTATCAGTGCATGATCAGCCACGTGATCATTGCATGCACAGTCCACGTGATCAGTGTATGATCAGCCTCGTGATCAGTGGCAGGATCAGCCACGTGATCAGTGCATGAACAGGCCCGTGATCAGTGCATGATCAGGCTCATGATCAGTCACGTGATCAGTCCATGATCAGTCACGTGAGTAGTGCATGATCAGACACGTGATCAGTGCATGATCAGTAAGTGATCAGTGCATTATCAGCCACGTGATCAGTGCATAATAGCCACGTGATCAGTGCATGATCAGTCACGTGATTAGTAACATGATCTGTCACTTGATCAGTGTATAATATTCACGTGATCAGTTCATGCACCGTCATGTGATCAGTGCATGATACGCAACGAGATCAGTGCATGATCAGTCACGTGATTAATGCATGATGAGCCACGTGATCAGTGCATGATAGCCACGTAAACAGTGCATGAACAGGTATGTGTTCAGTGAATGCGCAGTCACGTGATCAGTGCATGATAAACACGTGATCAGTGCATGATAGCCATGTGATCAGTGCATGCAGTCACGTGATCAGTGTATTTTCAGCTTCGTGTTCAGAGTATGATCAGCCACGTGATCAGTGCCTGATCAGCCACGTGATCAAGAGTCATGTTCACCAACGTGATCAGTGTATGATCAGCCACATGATCAGTGCATGATCAGCCACGTGATCAGTGCATGCACAGTTGTGTGATCAGGGTATGATCAGCTTTCGTGATCAGTGCATGATCAGCCACGTGATCAGTGAATGATCAGGCACGTGGAACAGTGAATGATCAGTAATGTGAATCAGTGTATGATCAGGCACGTGTTCATTGCATGATCAGCCACGTGATCAATACATGCACAGTCATGTGATCAGTGCATAATCTACAACGTGATTAGTGCATGATCATTCATGTAATCACTGTATGATCAGCCACATGATAAGTGCAAGATCAGCCACGTGATCAGTGTATGATCAGCCACGCGATCAGTGCATGATCCACAACGTGATTAGTGCATGATCAGACAAGTGATCATTGCATGCACAGTCACGTGATCAGTGTATGATCAGTCACGTGATCAGTCCATGATCAGCCACGTGATCATTGCATGCACAGTCACGTGATCAGTGCATGATAGCCATGGTGATCAGTGCATGCAGTCACGTGATCAGTGTATTTTCAGCTTCGTGTTCAGAGTATGATCAGCCACGTGATCAGTGCATGATCAGCCACGTGATCAGTGCATGATCCACAACGTGATTAGTGCATGATCAATCATGTGATCAGTGTATGATCAGCCACGTGATCAGTTCATGATCACCCACGTGATCAGTGTATGATCAGCCACGTGATCAGTGCATCATCCACAACGTGATTAGTGCATGATCAGACCAGGTGAGCAGTGTATGATAAGCCACGTGATCAGTTCATGATCAGCCACGTGATCAGTGCATGATCAGCCACGTGATCAGTTACATGATCAGCCACGTGATCATACATGATCAGCCAACGTGATCAGTACATGATCAGCAAGTGATCATTGCATGCACAGTCACGTGATCAGTGTATGATCAGCCACGTGATCATTGCATGATCAGCTTCGTGATCAGTGCATATCAGCCACGTGATCAGTGCATTATCAGCCACCTGATCAGTGCATGGTAAGCCAAGTGACTAGTGCATGATCAGTCACACGATCAGTGCATGATCAGCCACGGGATCAGGGCATGATCGCCATGTGATCCGCACATGATAGCTACGTGATCTGTGCATGATCAGCCACGTAATTAGTGCATTATCAGCCACTTGATCACAGTATGATTCAGCCACGTGATCAGTGCATGTGCAGTCACGTGTTCAGTGCATGATCCGCCAAGTGATCAGTTCATGCACAGTCACGTGATCACTGTATGCTCAGCCACGTGATCAGTTCATGATCATCCACGTGATTAGTGCATGCACAGTCACATTATCAGTGTATGATAGGCCTTCGTGATCAGTGCATATTTAGTTACGTGATTAATGTATGATAAGCCACGTAATCAGTGCATGATAGCCACGTGATCAGTGCATGATCAGTCACGTGATCAGTGCATATGCAGTCACATGATCAGTGTATGATCATCCACGTGATCAGAGTATGATCAGCCACGTGATCAGTGCATGATCAGCCACGTGATCAGTGTATGATCAGCCACGTGTGCAGTGTATGATAAGCCACGTGATCAGTTCATGATCACCCACGTGATCAGTGCATGATCAGCCACGTGATCAGTGCATGATCAGCCACGTGATCAGTGTATGATCAGCCACATAATCAGTGTATTATCAGCCACGTGATCAGTGCATGATCCACAACGTGATTAGTGCATGATCAGCCACGTGATCAGTGTATGATAAGCCACGTGATAAGTGCATGATCACCCACGGGATCAGAGCATGTTCAGCCACGTGATCAGTGCATGATCAGCCATGTGATCATTGCATGCACACTCACGTGATCAGTGTATGATCAGCTTCGAGATCAGTGCATGATCAGCCACGTGATCAGTGCATGATCAGTCACGTGAGTAGTGCATAATCAGACATGTTATCAGTGCATGATCAGTCAAGTGATCAGTGCATTATCAGCCACGTGATCAGTGCATGATAGCCAGGTGATCAGTGCATGATCAGTCACGTGATTAGTACATGATCTGTCACTTGATCAGTGTATAATATTCAAGTGATCAGTTCATGCACCGTCATGTGATCAGTGCATGATACGCAACGAGATCAGTGCATGATCAGTCATGTGGTCAGTGTATGATCAGCCACGGGATTAGGCATGATAGCCAGGTGACTAGTGCATGATCAGTCACGCGATCAGTGCATGATCAGCCATGGGATCCGGGCATGATTGACATGTGATCAGTGCATGAGACCTACGTGATCAGTGCATGATCAGCCACGTGATCAGTGCATGCACACTCACGTGATCAGAGTATGATCAGCTTCGTGATCAGTGCATGATCAGCCACGTGATCAGTGCATGATCAGTCACGTGATCAGTGCATGATCAGTGACGTGATCAGTGTATGGTCATCCATATTTTCAGTGCGTGCGCAGTCACGTGACCAGTGCATTTAGCCACGTGATCAGTTCTTGATTAGTCACATGATCAGCACAATTCAGACAAGAGATCACTGCATGCTAAGTTACGCAATCAGTGCATGATCAGGCACGTGATCAGTGCATGATCAGGCACGTGATCAGTGTATGATCAGCCACGTGGTCAGTGCATGATAGCCACGTGACTAGTGCATGATCAGTCACGTGATCAGTGCATGATCCACAACGTGATTAGTGCATGATCAGTCATGTAATCACTGTATGCTCAGCCACGTGATCAGTGCATGATCAACCACTTTACCAGTGCATGATCAGACACATGATCAGTGCATGATCAGTCACGTGATCAGTGTATAATCATTCACATGATCAGTGCATGCACAGTCAAGTGGTCAGTGTATTACAGCCATGTGATCAGTGCATGATCAGCCAGGTAAACAGTGCATGATCGCCACCTGACCATTGCATGATCAGCAACATGGTTAGTGCATGCTAAGACACGTGATCAGTGCATGATCATGCACGTGAAGAGTGCATGATCACTCACGTGATCAGTGGATGATAGACAGGTTATCAGTGCATGATCAGCCACGTGATCATTGCATGCACAGTCACGTGATCAGTGTATGATCAGCCTCGTGATCAGTGCAGGATCAGCCACGTGATCAGTGCATGAACAGGCCCGTGATCAGTGCATGATCAGGCTCATGATCAGTCACGTGATGAGTCCATGATCAGTCACGTGAGTAGTGCATAATCAGACACGTGATCAGTGCATGATCAGTAAAGTGATCAGTGCATTATCAGCCACGTGATCAGTGCAAAATAGCCACGTGATCAGTGCATGATCAGTCACGTGATTAGTACATGATCTGTCACTTGATCAGTGTATAATATTCACGTGATCAGTTCATGCACCGTCATGTGATCAGTGCATGATACGCAACGAGATCAGTGCATGATCAGTCACGTGATTAATGCATGATGAGCCACGTGATCAGTGCATGATAGCCACGTAAACAGTGCATGAACAGGTATGTGTTCAGTGAATGCGCAGTCACGTGATCAGTGCATGATAAACACGTGATCAGTGCATGATAGCCATGTGATCAGTGCATGCAGTCACGTGATCAGTGTATTTTCAGCTTCATGTTCAGAGTATGATCAGCCACGTGATCAGTGCCTGATCAGCCACGTGATCAGAGTATGTTCAGCCACGTGATCAGTGTATGATCAGCCACATGATCAGTGCATGATCAGCCACGTGATCAGTGCATGCACAGTTGTGTGATCAGGGTATGATCAGCTTCGTGATCAGTGCATGATCAGCCACGTGATCAGTGAATGATCAGGCACGTGAACAGTGAATGATCAGTAATGTGATCAGTGTATGATCAGCCACGTGTTCATTGCATGATCAGCCACCTGATCAATACATGCACAGTCATGTGATCAGTGCATAATCTACAACGTGATTAGTGCATGATCATTCATGTAATCACTGTATGATCAGCCACGTGATAAGTGCAAGATCAGCCACGTGATCAGTGTATGATCAGCCACGTGATCAGTGCATGATCCACAACGTGATTAGTGCATGATCAGCCAAGTGATCATTGCATGCACAGTCACGTGATCAGTGTATGATCAGTCACGTGATCAGTCCATGATCAGCCACGTGATCATTGCATGCACAGTCACGTGATCAGTGCATGATAGCCATGTGATCAGTGCATGCAGTCACGTGATCAGTGTATTTTCAGCTTCGTGTTCAGAGTATGATCAGCCACGTGATCAGTGCCTGATCAGCCACGTGATCAGTGCATGATCCACAACGTGATTAGTGCATGATCAATCATGTGATCAGTGTATGATCAGCCACGTGATCAGTTCATGATCACCCACGTGATCAGTGTATGATCAGCCACGTGATCAGTGCATCATCCACAACGTGATTAGTGCATGATCAGACAGGTGAGCAGTGTATGATAAGCCACGTGATCAGTTCATGATCAGCCACGTGATCAGTACATGATCAGCCACGTGATCAGTACATGATCAGCCACGTGATCAGTACATGATCAGCCAAGTGATCATTGCATGCACAGTCACGTGATCAGTGTATGATCAGCCACGTGATCATTGCATGATCAGCTTCGTGATCAGTGCATATCAGCCACGTGATCAGTGCATATCAGCCACCTGATCAGTGCATGATAGCCAAGTGACTAGTGCATGATCAGTCACACGATCAGTGCATGATCAGCCACGGGATCAGGACATGATCGCCATGTGATCGGCACATGATAGCTACGTGATCTGTGCATGATCAGCCACGTAATAAGTGCATTATCAGCCCCTTGATCACAGTATGATCAGCCACGTGATCAGTGCATGTGCAGTCACGTGTTCAGTGCATGATCCGCCAAGTGATCAGTTCATGCACAGTCACGTGATCACTGTATGCTCAGCCACGTGATCAGTTCATGATCATCCACGTGATTAGTGCATGCACAGTCACATTATCAGTGTATGATAGGCTTCGTGATCAGTGCATATTTAGTTACGTGATTAATGTATGATAAACCACGTAATCAGTGCATGATAGCCACGTGATCAGTGCATGATCAGTCACGTGATCAGTGCATATGCAGTCACGTGATCAGTGTATGATCATCCACGTGATCAGAGTATGATCAGCCACGTGATCAGTGCATGATCAGCCACGTGATCAGTGTATGATCAGCCACGTGTGCAGTGTATGATCAGCCACGTGATCAGTTCATGATCACCCGTGATCATCCACGTGATCAGTGCATGATCAGCCACGTGATCAGTGCATGATCAGCCACGTGATCAGTGTATGATCAGCCACATAATCAGTGTATTATCAGCCACGTGATCAGTGCATGATCCACAACGTGATTAGTGCATGATCAGCCACGTGATCAGTGTATGATAAGCCACGTGATAAGTGCATGATCACCCACGGGATCAGAGCATGTTCAGCCACGTGATCAGTGCATGATCAGCCATGTGATCATTGCATGCACACTCACGTGATCAGTGTATGATCAGCTTCGAGATCAGTGCATGATCAGCCACGTGATCAGTGTATGATCAACCACGTGATCAATGCATGATAGCCACCAGATCAGTGCATGATCAGTCACGTGATCAGTGCATGATCTGTCACGTATCCTGTGTATGATATCTAAGTGATCAGTTCTTGCGCAGTCATGTGATCAGTGCATGATAGCTAAGTGATCAGTGCCTGATCAACCACGTGATCAGAGCAAGATTGCCACGTGATCAGTGCATGATTATTAAGGTGATCAATGGATGATAAGCCACATTATCAGTGCATGATAGCCACGTGATCAGTGCCTGATCAGTCACGTGATCATGGCATCCGAAGTCATGTGATCAGTGCATGATAGCTATGTGATCAGTGAATAATCAGTCACGTGGTCAGTGCATGATAGCCACGTGGCTAGTGCATGATCAGTCACGTGATCAGTGCATGATCCACAACGTGATTAGTTCATGATCAGTCATGTGATCAGTGTATGATCAGCCACGTGATCAGTGCATCATCCACAACGTGATTAGTGCATGATCAGCCACGTGATCAGTGCCTGCACACTCACGTGATTAGAGTATGATCAGCTTCGTGATCAGTGCATGATCAGGCACGTGATCAGTGCATGATCAGTCACGTGATCACTGTATGAACAGCCACGTGATCAGTGCATGATAGCGACATATCTAGTGCATGATCAGTCACGTGATCAGTGCATGATAGCCACGTGATCAGTACATGATCAGTCACGTGAGTAGTGCATGATTTGTCACTTGATCAGTGTATAATACCCCCGTGATCAGTTCATGCGCCGTCATGTTATCAGTGCATGATACGCAACGTGATCAGTGCATGATCAGTCACGTGACCAATGCATGATCAGCCACGTGATCAGTGCATGATAGCCACGTAAACAGTGCATGAACAGGTATGTGTTCATTTAATGCGCAGTCACATGATCAGTGCATGATAGACACGTGATCAGTGCATGATAGCCATGTGATCAGTGCATGCAGTCACGTGATCAGTGTATTTTCAGCTTCATGTTCAGACTATGATCAGCCACGTGATCAGTGCCTGATCAGCCACGTGATCAGAGTGTGTTCAGCCACGTGATCAGTGTATGATCAGCCACATGATCAGTGCATGATCAGCCACGTGATCAGTGCATGCAAAGTTATGTGATCAGGGTATGATCAGCTTCGTGATCAGTGCATGATCAGCCACGTGATCAGTGAATGATCAGGCACGTGAACAGTGAATGATCAGTAATGTGATCAGTGTATGATCAGCCACGTGTTCATTGCATGATCAGCCACGTGATCAATACATGCACAGTCATGTGATCAGGGCATAATCTACAACGTGATTAGTGCATGATCATTCATGTAATCACTGTATGATCAGCCACGTGATAAGTGCAAGATCAGCCACGTGATCAGTGTATGATCAGCCACGTGATCAGTGCATGATCCACAAAGTGATTAGTGCATGATCATTCATGTGATCAGTGTATGATCAGCCACGTGATCAGTTCATGATCACCCACGTGATCAGTGTATGATCAGCCACGTGATCAGTGCATCATCCACAACGTAATTAGTGCATGATCAGCCACGTGAGCAGTGTATGATCAGCCACGTGATCAGTTCATGATCACCCACGTGATCAGTGCATGCACACTCACGTGATCAGAGTATGATCAGCTTGGTGATCAATGCATGATCAGCCACGTGATCAGTGCATGATCAGTCACGTGATCAGTGCGTGATCAGTGAAGTGATCAGTGTATGATCATCCATATTTTCAGTGTGTGCACAGTCACGTGATCAGTGCATTACAGCCACGTGATCAGGTCTTGATTAGTCACGTGATAAGCACAATTCAGACACAAGATAACTGCATGCTAATTTACGCAATCAGTGCATGATCAGGCACGTGATCAGTGCATGATCAGTCACGTGATCAGTGTATGTTCAGCCATGTGATCAGTGCATGATAGCCACGTGACTAGTGCATGATCAGTCACGTGATCAGTGCATGATCCACAACGTGATTAGTCCAAGATCAGTCATGTAATCTCTCTATGATCAGCCACGTGATAAGTGCAAGATCAGCCACGTGATCAGTGTATGCTCAGCCACGTGATCAGTGCATCATCCACAACGTGATCAGTGCATGATCAGCCACGTGATCAGTATATGAGCAGCCACGTGATCAGTGTATGATCAGCCACGTGATCATTGCATGATCAGCTTCGTGATCAGTGCATGATCAGCCACGTGATCAGTGCATATCAGCCACGTGATCAGTGCATATCAGCCACCTGATCAGTGCATGATAGCCAAGTGACTAGTGCATGATCAGTCACACGATCAGTGCATGATCAGCCACGGGATCAGGGCATGATCGTCATGTGATCGGCACATGATAGCTACGTGATCTGTGCATGATCAGCCACGTAATTAGTGCATTATCAGCCACTTGATCACAGTATGATCAGCCACGTGATCAGTGCATGTGCAGTCACGTGCTCTGTGCATGATCCGCCAAGTGATCAGTTCATGCACAGTCACGTGATCACTGTATGCTCAGCCACGTGATCAGTTCATGATCATCCACGTGATAAGTGCATGCACAGTCACATTATCAGTGTATGATAGGCTTCGTGATCAGTGCATATTTAGTTACGTGATTAATGTATGATAAGCCACGTAATCAGTGCATGATAGCCACGTGATCAGTGCATGATCAGTCACGTGATCAGTGCATATGCAGTCACGTGATCAGTGTATGATCATCCACGTGATCAGAGTATGATCAGCCACGTGATCAGTGCATGATCAGCCACGTGATCAGTGTATGATCAGCCACGTGTGCAGTGTATGATAAGCCACGTGATCAGTTCATGATCACCCACGTGATCAGTGCATGATCAGCCACGTGATCAGTGCATGATCAGCCACGTGATCAGTGTATGATCAGCCACATAATCAGTGTATTATCAGCCACGTGATCAGTGCATGATCCACAACGTGATTAGTGCATGATCAGCCACGTGATCAGTGTATGATAAGCCACGTGATAAGTGCATGATCACCCACGGGATCAGAGCATGTTCAGCCACGTGATCAGTGCATGATCAGCCATGTGATCATTGCATGCACACTCACGTGATCAGTGTATGATCAGCTTCGAGATCAGTGCATGATCAGCCACGTGATCAGTGCATGATCAGTCACGTGAGTAGTGCATAATCAGACATGTTATCAGTGCATGATCAGTCAAGTGATCAGTGCATTATCAGCCACGTGATCAGTGCATGATAGCCAGGTGATCAGTGCATGATCAGTCACGTGATTAGTACATGATCTGTCACTTGATCAGTGTATAATATTCAAGTGATCAGTTCATGCACCGTCATGTGATCAGTGCATGATACGCAACGAGATCAGTGCATGATCAGTCATGTGGTCAGTGTATGATCAGCCACGGGATTAGGCATGATAGCCAGGTGACTAGTGCATGATCAGTCACGCGATCAGTGCATGATCAGCCATGGGATCCGGGCATGATTGACATGTGATCAGTGCATGAGACCTACGTGATCAGTGCATGATCAGCCACGTGATCAGTGCATGCACACTCACGTGATCAGAGTATGATCAGCTTCGTGATCAGTGCATGATCAGCCACGTGATCAGTGCATGATCAGTCACGTGATCAGTGCATGATCAGTGACGTGATCAGTGTATGGTCATCCATATTTTCAGTGCGTGCGCAGTCACGTGACCAGTGCATTTAGCCACGTGATCAGTTCTTGATTAGTCACATGATCAGCACAATTCAGACAAGAGATCACTGCATGCTAAGTTACGCAATCAGTGCATGATCAGGCACGTGATCAGTGCATGATCAGGCACGTGATCAGTGTATGATCAGCCACGTGGTCAGTGCACGATAGCCACGTGACTAGTGCATGATCAGTCACGTGATCAGTGCATGATCCACAACGTGATTAGTGCATGATCAGTCATGTAATCACTGTATGCTCAGCCACGTGATCAGTGCATGATCAACCACTTTACCAGTGCATGATCAGACACATGATCAGTGCATGATCAGTCACGTGATCAGTGTATAATCATTCACATGATCAGTGCATGCACAGTCAAGTGGTCAGTGTATTACAGCCATGTGATCAGTGCATGATCAGCCAGGTAAACAGTGCATGATCGCCACCTGACCATTGCATGATCAGCAACATGGTTAGTGCATGCTAAGACACGTGATCAGTGCATGATCATGCACGTGAAGAGTGCATGATCACTCACGTGATCAGTGGATGATAGACAGGTTATCAGTGCATGATCAGCCACGTGATCATTGCATGCACAGTCACGTGATCAGTGTATGATCAGCCTCGTGATCAGTGCAGGATCAGCCACGTGATCAGTGCATGAACAGGCCCGTGATCAGTGCATGATCAGGCTCATGATCAGTCACGTGATCAGTCCATGATCAGTCACGTGAGTAGTGCATGATCAGACACGTGATCAGTGCATGATCAGTAAAGTGATCAGTGCATTATCAGCCACGTGATCAGTGCATAATAGCCACGTGATCAGTGCATGATCAGTCACGTGATTAGTACATGATCTGTCACTTGATCAGTGTATAATATTCACGTGATCAGTTCATGCACCGTCATGTGATCAGTGCATGATACGCAACGAGATCAGTGCATGATCAGTCACGTGATTAATGCATGATGAGCCACGTGATCAGTGCATGATAGCCACGTAAACAGTGCATGAACAGGTATGTGTTCAGTGAAAGCGCAGTCACGTGATCAGTGCATGATAAACACGTGATCAGTGCATGATAGCCATGTGATCAGTGCATGCAGTCACGTGATCAGTGTATTTTCAGCTTCATGTTCAGAGTATGATCAGCCACGTGATCAGTGCCTGATCAGCCACGTGATCAGAGTATGTTCAGCCACGTGATCAGTGTATGATCAGCCACATGATCAGTGCATGATCAGCCACGTGATCAGTGCATGCACAGTTATGTGATCAGGGTATGATCAGCTTCGTGATCAGTGCATGATCAGCCACGTGATCAGTGAATGATCAGGCACGTGAACAGTGAATGATCAGTAATGTGATCAGTGTATGATCAGGCACGTGTTCATTGCATGATCAGCCACGTGATCAATACATGCACAGTCATGTGATCAGTGCATAATCTACAACGTGATTAGTGCATGATCATTCATGTAATCACTGTATGATCAGCCACATGATAAGTGCAAGATCAGCCACGTGATCAGTGTATGATCAGCCACGCGATCAGTGCATGATCCACAACGTGATTAGTGCATGATCAGACAAGTGATCATTGCATGCACAGTCACGTGATCAGTGTATGATCAGTCACGTGATCAGTCCATGATCAGCCACGTGATCATTGCCTGCACAGTCACGTGATCAGTGCATGATAGCCATGTGATCAGTGCATGCAGTCACGTGATCAGTGTATTTTCAGCTTCGTGTTCAGAGTATGATCAGCCACGTGATCAGTGCATGATCAGCCACGTGATCAGTGCATGATCCACAACGTGATTAGTGCATGATCAATCATGTGATCAGTGTATGATCAGCCACGTGATCAGTTCATGATCACCCACGTGATCAGTGTATGATCAGCCACGTGATCAGTGCATCATCCACAACGTGATTAGTGCATGATCAGACAGGTGAGCAGTGTATGATAAGCCACGTGATCAGTTCATGATCAGCCACGTGATCAGTGCATGATCAGCCACGTGATCAGTACATGATCAGCCACGTGATCAGTACATGATCAGCCACGTGATCAGTACATGATCAGCCAAGTGATCATTGCATGCACAGTCACGTGATCAGTGTATGATCAGCCACGTGATCATTGCATGATCAGCTTCGTGATCAGTGCATATCAGCCACGTGATCAGTGCATATCAGCCACCTGATCAGTGCATGATAGCCAAGTGACTAGTGCATGATCAGTCACACGATCAGTGCATGATCAGCCACGGGATCAGGGCATGATCGCCATGTGATCCGCACATGATAGCTACGTGATCTGTGCATGATCAGCCACGTAATTAGTGCATTATCAGCCACTTGATCACAGTATGATCAGCCACGTGATCAGTGCATGTGCAGTCACGTGTTCAGTGCATGATCCGCCAAGTGATCAGTTCATGCACAGTCACGTGATCACTGTATGCTCAGCCACGTGATCAGTTCATGATCATCCACGTGATTAGTGCATGCACAGTCACATTATCAGTGTATGATAGGCTTCGTGATCAGTGCATATTTAGTTACGTGATTAATGTATGATAAGCCACGTAATCAGTGCATGATAGCCACGTGATCAGTGCATGATCAGTCACGTGATCAGTGCATATGCAGTCACATGATCAGTGTATGATCATCCACGTGATCAGAGTATGATCAGCCACGTGATCAGTGCATGATCAGCCACGTGATCAGTGTATGATCAGCCACGTGTGCAGTGTATGATAAGCCACGTGATCAGTTCATGATCACCCACGTGATCAGTGCATGATCAGCCACGTGATCAGTGCATGATCAGCCACGTGATCAGTGTATGATCAGCCACATAATCAGTGTATTATCAGCCACGTGATCAGTGCATGATCCACAACGTGATTAGTGCATGATCAGCCACGTGATCAGTGTATGATAAGCCACGTGATAAGTGCATGATCACCCACGGGATCAGAGCATGTTCAGCCACGTGATCAGTGCATGATCAGCCATGTGATCATTGCATGCACACTCACGTGATCAGTGTATGATCAGCTTCGAGATCAGTGCATGATCAGCCACGTGATCAGTGCATGATCAGTCACGTGAGTAGTGCATAATCAGACATGTTATCAGTGCATGATCAGTCAAGTGATCAGTGCATTATCAGCCACGTGATCAGTGCATGATAGCCAGGTGATCAGTGCATGATCAGTCACGTGATTAGTACATGATCTGTCACTTGATCAGTGTATAATATTCAAGTGATCAGTTCATGCACCGTCATGTGATCAGTGCATGATACGCAACGAGATCAGTGCATGATCAGTCATGTGGTCAGTGTATGATCAGCCACGGGATTAGGCATGATAGCCAGGTGACTAGTGCATGATCAGTCACGCGATCAGTGCATGATCAGCCATGGGATCCGGGCATGATTGACATGTGATCAGTGCATGAGACCTACGTGATCAGTGCATGATCAGCCACGTGATCAGTGCATGCACACTCACGTGATCAGAGTATGATCAGCTTCGTGATCAGTGCATGATCAGCCACGTGATCAGTGCATGATCAGTCACGTGATCAGTGCATGATCAGTGACGTGATCAGTGTATGGTCATCCATATTTTCAGTGCGTGCGCAGTCACGTGACCAGTGCATTTAGCCACGTGATCAGTTCTTGATTAGTCACATGATCAGCACAATTCAGACAAGAGATCACTGCATGCTAAGTTACGCAATCAGTGCATGATCAGGCACGTGATCAGTGCATGATCAGGCACGTGATCAGTGTATGATCAGCCACGTGGTCAGTGCATGATAGCCACGTGACTAGTGCATGATCAGTCACGTGATCAGTGCATGATCCACAACGTGATTAGTGCATGATCAGTCATGTAATCACTGTATGCTCAGCCACGTGATCAGTGCATGATCAACCACTTTACCAGTGCATGATCAGACACATGATCAGTGCATGATCAGTCACGTGATCAGTGTATAATCATTCACATGATCAGTGCATGCACAGTCAAGTGGTCAGTGTATTACAGCCATGTGATCAGTGCATGATCAGCCAGGTAAACAGTGCATGATCGCCACCTGACCATTGCATGATCAGCAACATGGTTAGTGCATGCTAAGACACGTGATCAGTGCATGATCATGCACGTGAAGAGTGCATGATCACTCACGTGATCAGTGGATGATAGACAGGTTATCAGTGCATGATCAGCCACGTGATCATTGCATGCACAGTCACGTGATCAGTGTATGATCAGCCTCGTGATCAGTGCAGGATCAGCCACGTGATCAGTGCATGAACAGGCCCGTGATCAGTGCATGATCAGGCTCATGATCAGTCACGTGATGAGTCCATGATCAGTCACGTGAGTAGTGCATGATCAGACACGTGATCAGTGCATGATCAGTAAAGTGATCAGTGCATTATCAGCCACGTGATCAGTGCAAAATAGCCACGTGATCAGTGCATGATCAGTCACGTGATTAGTACATGATCTGTCACTTGATCAGTGTATAATATTCACGTGATCAGTTCATGCACCGTCATGTGATCAGTGCATGATACGCAACGAGATCAGTGCATGATCAGTCACGTGATTAATGCATGATGAGCCACGTGATCAGTGCATGATAGCCACGTAAACAGTGCATGAACAAGTATGTGTTCAGTGAATGCGCAGTCACGTGATCAGTGCATGATAAACACGTGATCAGTGCATGATAGCCATGTGATCAGTGCATGCAGTCACGTGATCAGTGTATTTTCAGCTTCATGTTCAGAGTATGATCAGCCACGTGATCAGTGCCTGATCAGCCACGTGATCAGAGTATGTTCAGCCACGTGATCAGTGTATTGATCAGCCACATGATCAGTGCATGATCAGCCACGTGATCAGTGCATGCACAGTTGTGTGATCAGGGTATGATCAGCTTCGTGATCAGTGCATGATCAGCCACGTGATCAGTGAATGATCAGGCACGTGAACAGTGAATGATCAGTAATGTGATCAGTGTATGATCAGCCACGTGTTCATTGCATGATCAGCCACGTGATCAATACATGCACAGTCATGTGATCAGTGCATAATCTACAACGTGATTAGTGCATGATCATTCATGTAATCACTGTATGATCAGCCACGTGATAAGTGCAAGATCAGCCACGTGATCAGTGTATGATCAGCCACGTGATCAGTGCATGATCCACAACGTGATTAGTGCATGATCAGCCAAGTGATCATTGCATGCACAGTCACGTGATCAGTGTATGATCAGTCACGTGATCAGTCCATGATCAGCCACGTGATCATTGCATGCACAGTCACGTGATCAGTGCATGATAGCCATGTGATCAGTGCATGCAGTCACGTGATCAGTGTATTTTCAGCTTCGTGTTTCAGAGTATGATCAGCCACGTGATCAGTGCCTGATCAGCCACGTGATCAGTGCATGATCCACAACGTGATTAGTGCATGATCAATCATGTGATCAGTGTATGATCAGCCACGTGATCAGTTTCATGATCACCCACGTGATCAGTGTATGATCAGCCACGTGATCAGTGCATCATCCACAACGTGATTAGTGCAATGATCAGACAGGTGAGCAGTGTATGATAAGCCACGTGATCAGTTCATGATCAGCCACGTGATCAGTACATGATCAGCCACGTGATCAGTACATGATCAGCCACGTGATCAGTACATGATCAGCCAAGTGATCATTGCATGCACAGTCACGTGATCAGCTGTATGATTAGCCACGTGATCATTGCCATGATCAGCTTCGTGATCAGTGCATATCAGCCACGTGATCAGTGCATATCAGCCACCCTGATCAGTGCATGATAGCCAAGTGACTAGTGCATGATCAGTCACACGATCAGTGCATGATCAGCCACGGATCAGCATGATCGCCATGTGATCGCACATATAGCTACGTGATCTGTGCATGATCAGCCACGTAATAAGTGCATTATCAGCCCTTGATCACAGTAATGATCAGCACGTGATCCAGTGCATGTGCAGTCACGTGTTCAGTGCATGATCCGCCAATGATTCAGTTCATGCACAGTCACGTGATCACTTTGCTCAGCCAGTGATCAGTTCATGATCATCCACGTGATTAGTGCATGCACAGTCACATTATACAAGCTGTATGATAGGCTCGTGATCAGATAAGTACGTGATTATTATGAATACCACATATTGATCAGCCACGTGACAGTGCATGATCAGTCACGTGATCAGTGCATATGCAGTCACATGATCAGTGTATGATCATGATCCCACGTGATCAGAGTATGATCAGCCACGTGATCAGTGCATGATCAACCACGTATCGATCAGTGTATGATCAG
>NW_020192107.1:0-12404 GCF_002263795.3 Bos taurus | reverse complement strand
CAGTGATCAGTGCGATGAATCAGCACGTGATCAGGCTATGGTCAGCTCACGTGATCAGTGCAGGATCAGCACGTGATCAGTGCATGAGTCAGACACGTAAACAGTGTATTGATCAGCCACGTGTGATCAGTGCATTGAGATCCAAGTGATCAGTGCATGCATCAAGTCACTGATCAGTGTATGTCAATTACCTGATCAGTGCATGAGCAGTCACGTGACCAGTGCATGGTAGCTACGTGATCATTGCATGATCAGCCACGTGATCAGTGCATGATAGCCACGTGATCAGTGCATGATAGCCACGTGATCAGTGCATGATCAGTCACGTGATACGTGTGTGATCAGCCACATGATCAGTGCATGATATCCACGTGATCAGTGCAGGATAGCCACGTGATCACTTCATGATTATTCACGTGATCTGTACATGATCAGTCACGTGATACGTGTGTGATCAGCCACCGGATCAGTGCGTGATGAGCCATGTGATCAGTGCAGGATCAATTATGTGATCAGTGCATGATCAGTCACGTGATCAGTGCATGATCAGTCACGTGATCAGTGTATGATCAGCCACGTGATCAGTGCATGATCAGCCAAATGATAAGTGCCTGATCAATTACGTGATCAGTGCATGATCAGCCACGTGATCGGTGCATGATCAGTCACGTGATCAGTACATGATCAGTCACGTGAACAGTGCATGATCATTTACGTGATCTGTGCATGATCAGTCACGTGACCAGTATATGGTAGCTACGTGATCATTCCATGACGAGCCACGTGAGCAGTGCATGATAGAAACGTGATGTGTGCATGATGAGTTACGTGAGCAGAGTATGATCAGCCACGTGATCAGTGCATGAGTGCCACGTGATCAGTGCATGTTATGTCACGTGACAGGTGTGTGATCAGCCACGTGAACAGTGCATGTTCAGCCACGTATTCAGTGCATGATAGCCACGTGATCAGTGCATGATCAGTTACGTGAGCAGTGTATGATCAGCCACGTGATCAGTGCATGGTCAGACACGTGAACAGTGTATGATCAGCCACGTGATCAGTGCATGATATCCATGTGATCAGTGCATGATCAATCACGTGATCAGTGTATGATCAGCCACGTGAACAGTGCATGCTCAGTCACGTGATCCGGGCCTGCTGAGCTGCGTGATTAGTGTCTGCTCATCTGCTTGACAATTGCCAGCTGAGCTGCACGATTCCTGCCTGTCATCTGCTTGACAATTGCCAGCTGTGCTGTGTAATTCCTGCCTGCTCAGCTGCTTGATTATTGCCAGCTGAGCAGCATGATTCCTCACAGCTGAGTTCCATGATTATTGCCTGCTGACTGTTTGATTCGTGCCTACTCAGCTCTTTGTTTATTGCCTCCAGAGGCACATGATCAGTGTATGATAGCAAACATGATCAGCGCATGATCAGTCACATGATCAGCGCCATTAAGTCACGTGATCACTACATGATAGTCATGTGATCAGTCCATGCTCAGTCACGGTATCAGTGCATGATCAGCCACGTGATCAGTGCATGATCTGTCACATGATTAGTGTATGATCATCCACGTGATCAGTGCATGGGCAGTCATGTGATCAGTGCATGATTAGACGTGATCAGTGCATTTTCAGTCTGGTGGTCAGTGCATGATAGCCACGTGATCAGTGCATGATCAGTCACCTGATGGGTGTATTATCATTCACGTGACCGGTACATGGTAGATATATGATCAGTGTATGACCAGCCATGTGATAAGTGCATGATAGCACGTGATCAGTGCATGATAAGCCACGTGATCAGTGCATGATCAGTCACGTGATCAGTGCATGATCAGCCACATGATCAGTGCATAATCAATTACGTCATCAGTGCATGATCAGTCACGTGACCAGTACATGGTAGCTGCGTGATCAGAGTTTGACCAGCCAAGTGATCAGTGCATGATAGCCACGTGATCAGTGCATGATCAGTCACGTGATCAGTGCATGATCAGTCACGTGATCAGTGCATGATCAGCCACATGATCAGTGCATGATCAATTACGTCATCAGTGCATGATCAGTCACGTGACCAGTACACGGTAGCTGCGTGATCATTGCATGATCAGCCAAGTTAGCAGTGCATGATAGCCACGTGATCAGTGCATGATCAGTCACGTGATCAGTGCATGATTATTCACTTGTTCAGTGCATGATCAGCCACGTGATCAGTGCATGATCAATTACGTGATCAGTGCATGATCAGTCACTTGACCAGTACATTGTAGCTACGTGATCATTGCATGATCAGCCACGTGATCAGTGCATGATAGCCACGTGATCAGTGCATGATCAGTCATGTGGTATGTGTGTGATCGACCACGTGATCAGTGCATGATATCCACGTGATCAGTGAATGATAGCCACGTGATTAGTGCATGATAGCCACGTGATCAGTGCATGATCAGTCACGTGATACGTGTGTGATCAGCGACGTGATCAGTGCATGATAGCCACTTGATCAGGGCATGATCAGCCACGTGACCAGTGCATGATCAGCCACGTGAGTAGTGCATGATAGCCACGTCATCACTGCATGATCAGCCACGTGAGCAGTGCATGATAGCCACGTGTTGAGTGCATGATCAGACACAAGATCAGTGCCTGATCAGTCACGTGATCAGTGCATGATCAGCCACGTGATCAGTGCATGACCAGGCACGTGATCAGTGTATGTCCAGCCAAGTGATCAGTGCATTATAGCCACGTCTTAAGTGCATGATCAGTCACATGATCAGTGCATGATCAGTCACGTGATAGGTGTGTGATCATCCACGTGAACAGTGCATGCTCAGTCACGTGATCAGGGCCTGCTGAGCTGCGTGATTACTGTCTGCTCATCTGCTTGACAATTTCCAGCTGAGCTGCACGATTCCTGCCTGTCATCTCCTTGACAATTGCCACCTGTGCTGCGTAATTCCTGCCTGCTCATCTACTTGATTATTGCCAGCTGAGCAGCATGATTTCTCAGAGGTGAGTTCATGATTATAGCCTGCTGACTGATTGCTGCCTACTCAGCTCTATGTTCATTGCCTCCAGAGGCACATGATCAGTGTGTGACACCAAACATGATCAGCACATGATCAGTCACATGATCAATGCATGATAAGCCAGGTGATCAGTGCATGATCAATTATGTGATCAGTGCATGATCAGTCATGTGACCAGTACATGGTAGCTGCGTGATCATTGCATGATCAGCCACGTGAGCAGTGCATGATAGCCACGTGATCAGTGCATGATCAGTCACGTGATCTGTGCATGATCAGTCACGTGATCAGTGCATGATCAGTTACCTGATCAGTGCATGATCAGTCATGTGACCAGTACATTGTAGCTACTGATCTGATCATTGCATGATCAGCCACGTGATCAGTGCATGATTATTCACGTGTTCAGTGCATGATCAGCCACGTGATCAGTGCATGATCAGTCACGTGATCAGTGCATGATTATTCACGTGTTCAGTGCATGATCAGCCACGTGATCAGTGCATGATCAATTACGTGATCAGTGCATGATCAGTCACGTGACCAGTACATTGTAGCTACGTGATCATTGCATGATCAGCCACGTGATCAGTGCATGATAGCCACGTGATCAGTGAATGATAGCCACGTGATCAGTGCATGATAGCCACATGATCAGTGCATGATCAGTCACGTGATCAGTGCATGATTATTCACGTGTTCAGTGCATGATCAGCCACGTGATCAGTGCATGATCAATTACGTGATCAGTGCATGATCAGTCACGTGACCAGTACATTGTAGCTATGATCATTGCATGATCAGCCGTATCAGTGCATGATTTTCACGTGTTCAGTGCATGATCAGCACGTGATCAGTGCATGATCAGTCAGTGATCAGTGCTGATTATTCACGTGTTCAGTGCATGATCAGCCACGTGATCAGTGCATGATCATTACGTGATCAGTGCATGATCAGTCACGTGACCAGTACATTGTAGTACGTGATCATTGCATGATCAGCCACGTGATCAGTGCATGATAGCCACGTGATCAGTGAATGATAGCCACGTGATCAGTGCATGATAGCCACATGATCAGTGCATGATCAGTCACGTGATCAGTGCATGATTATTCACGTGTTCAGTGCATGATCAGCCACGTGATCAGTGCATGATCAATTACGTGATCAGTGCATGATCAGTCACGTGACCAGTACATTGTAGCTACGTGATCATTGCATGATCAGCCACGTGATCAGTGCATGATAGCCACGTGATCAGTGAATGATAGCCACGTGATTAGTGCATGATAGCCACGTGATCAGTGCATGATCAGTCACGTGACCAGTACATGTTTGCTACGTGATCATTGCATGATCAGCCACGTGAGTAGTGCATGATAGCCACATGATCAGTACATGATCAGTCAACTGAACAGTGCATGATCATTTACGTGATCTGAGCATGATCAGTCACGTGACCAGTACATGGTTGCTACGTGATCATTGCATGATCGGCCACGTGATCAGTGGCATGATATCCACGTGATCAGTGAATGATAGCCACGTGATTAGTGCATGATAGCCACGTGATCAGTGCATGATCAGTCACGTAATACGTGTGTGATCAGCCACGTGATCAGTGCATGATGAGTCAGGTGATCAGTGCAGGATTAATTACGTGATCAGTGCATGATCAGTCACGTGACCAGTACATGGTTGCTACGTGTTCATTGCATGATCAGCCACGTGAGCAGTGCATGATCAGTCACGTGATCAGTACATGATCAGTCAACTGAACAGTGCATGATCATTTACGTGATCTGAGCATGATCAGTCACGTGACCAGTATATGGTAGCTACGTGAACATTGCATGACCAGCCAGGTGAGAAGTGCATGATAGCCACGTGATGTGTGCATGATCAGTTACGTGAGCAGAGTATGATCAGCCACGTGATCAGTGCATGAGTGCCACGTGATCAGTGCATGATCAGTCACGTGACAGGTGTGCGGGAAACCACGTGAACAGTGCATGTTCAGCCACGTGATCAGTGCATGATATCCACGTGATCAGTGCATGATCAGTCACGTGATCAGTACATGATCAGTCAACTGAACAGTGCATGATCATTTACGTGATCTCAGCATGATCAGTCACGTGACCAGTATATGGTAGCTATGTGAACATTGCATGACCAGCCAGGTGAGAAGTGCATGATAGCCACCTGATGTGTTCATGATCAGTTTCGTGAGCAGAATATGATCAGCCACGTGATCAGTGCATGAGTGCCACGTGATCAGTGCATGATCAGTCACGTGACAGGTGTGTGATTAGCCACATGAACAGTGCATGTTCAGCCACGTGATCAGTGCATGATATCCACGTGATCAGTGCATGATCAGTTACGTGAACAGTGTATGATCAGACACGTGAGCAGTGCATGGTCAGACACGTGAACAGTGTATGATCAAACACGTGATCAGTGCATGATATCCACGTGATCAGTGCATGATCAGTCTCGTGAACAGTGCATGATAAGTCACCTGATCAGTGTATGATCAATTACGTGATCAGTGCATGATCACTCACGTGACCAGTACATGGTAGCTACGTGATCATTGCATGATCAGCCACGTGAGCAGTGCATGATAGCCGCGTGATCACTGCATGATCTGTGACATGATCAGTGTATGTTTATCCACGTGATCAGGGCATGGGCAGTCAGGTGATCAGTGCATGATACAGACGTGATGAGTGCAAGATCAGTCTCGTGATCAGTGTATGATCAACCACGTGATCAGTGCACGATAGGCAGGTAATGAGTGCACGATAGCCAGATGAACAGGGCATTATCAGTCACGTGATCAGTGTATGATCAGCCAAGTAATCAGTGCATGATTGCCAACTCATCAGTGCATGATCAGTCACGTGATCAGTGCATGGTCAGTCATGTGATCAGTGCATGATAGCCACGTGATCAGTGCATGATCAGCCACGTGATCAGTGCATGATCAGTCACGTGATCAGTGCATGATCAGCCACGTGATCAGTGCATGATCAATTACGTCATCAGTGCATGATCAGTCACGTGACCAGTACATGGTAGCTGCGTGATCATTGCATGATCAGCCAAGTTAGCAGTGCATGATAGCCACGTGATCAGTGCATGATCAGTCACGTGATCAGTGCATGATTATTCACTTGTTCAGTGCATGATCAGCCACGTGATCAGTGCATGATCAATTACGTGATCAGTGCATGATCAGTCAAGTGACCAGTACATTGTAGCTACGTGATCATTGCATGATCAGCCACGTGATCAGTGCATGATAGCCACGCGATCAGTGCATGATCAGTCACGTGATACGTGTGTGATCAGCGACGTGATCAGTGCATGATGAGTCAGGTGATCAGTGCAGGATTAATTACGTGATCATGCATGATCTGTCACGTGACCAGTACATGGTTGCTACGTGATCATTGCATGATCAGCCACGTGAGCAGTGCATGATAGCCACGTGATCAGTGCATGATCAGTCACGTGATCAGTACATGATCAGTCAACTGAACAGTGCATGATCATTTACGTGATCTGAGCATGATCAGTCACGTGAACAGTACATGGTAGCTACGTGAACATTGCATGACCAGTCAGGTGAGAAGTGCATGATAGCCACGTGATGTGTGCATGATCAGTTACGTGAGCAGAGTATGATCAGCCACGTGATCAGTGCATGAGTGCCACGTGATCAGTGCATGATCAGTCACGTGACAGGTGTGCGGTAAGCCACGTGAACAGTGCATGTTCAGCCACGTGATCAGTGCATGATATCCACGTGATCAGTGCATGATCAGTTACGTGAACAGTGTATGATCAGCCACGTGAGTAGTGCATGGTCAGACACGTGAACAGTGTATGATCAAACACGTGATCAGTGCATGATATCCACTTGATCAGTGCATGATGAGTCTCGTGAACAGTGCATGATCAGTCACGTGATCAGTGCATGATCAGCCACGTGATCAGTGCATGATCAGTCACGTGACCAGTATATGGTAACTATGTGTTCACTGCATGAACAGCCATGTGATCTGTGCATGATAGCCACGTGATCACTGCATAATAGCCACGTGATCAGTGCATGATCAGTCACGTGATCAGTGTATGATCAGTCACATGATCAGTGCATGATCAGCCACATGACCAGTGCATGATCAATTACGTGAACAGTGTATGATCAGCCACGTGAGCAGTGCATGGTCAGACACGTGAACAGTGTATGATCAAACACGTGATCAGTGCATGATATCCACGTGATCAGTGCATGATCAGTCTCGTGAACAGTGCATGATAAGTCACCTGATCAGTGTATGATCAATTACGTGATCAGTGCATGATCACTCACGTGACCAGTACATGGTAGCTACGTGATCATTGCATGATCAGCCACGTGAGCAGTGCCTGATAGCCGCGTGATCACTGCATGATCTGTGACATGATCAGTGTATGTTTATCCACGTGATCAGTGCATGGGCAGTCAGGTGATCAGTGCATGATACAGACGTGATCAGTGCAAGATCAGTCTCGTGATCAGTGTATGATCAACCACGTGATCAGTGCACGATAGCCAGGTAATGAGTGCACGATAGCCAGATGATCAGTGCATTATCAGTCACGTGATCAGTGTATGATCAGCCAAGTAAACAGTGCATGATTGCCAACTCATCAGTGCATGATCAGCCACGTGATCAGTGCATGATCAGTCACGTGATCAGTGCATGATCAGCCACATGATCAGTGCATGATCAATTACGTCATCAGTGCATGATCAGTTACGTGACCAGTACATGGTAGCTGCGTGATCAGTGTATGACCAGCCAAGTGATCAGTGCATGATAGCCACGTGATCAGTGCATGATCAGCCACGTGATCAGTGCATGATCAGTCACGTGATCAGTGCATGATAGCCACGTGAACAGTGCATGATCAGTCACGTGATCAGTGCATGATCAGCCACGTGATCAGTGCATGGTCAGACACGTAAACAGTGTATGATCAGCCACGTGATCAGTGCATGATATCCAAGTGATCAGTGCATGATCAATCACGTGATAAGTGTATGATCAGCCACGTGAACAGTGCATGCTCAGTCACGTGATCAGGGCCTGCTGAGCTGCGTGATTACTGTCTGCTCATCTGCTTGACAATTGCCAGCTGAGCTGCACGATTCCTGCCTGTCATCTGCTTGACAATTGCCCGCTGTGCTGCGTAATTCCTGCCTGCTCAGCTGCTTGATTATTGCCAGCTGAGCAGCATGATTCCTCACAGCTGAGTTCCATGATTATTGCCTGCTGACTGTTTGATTCGTGCCTACTCAGCTCTTTGTTTATTGCCTCCAGAGGCACATGATCAGTGTATGATAACAAACATGATCAGCGCATGATCAGTCACATGATCAGCGCCATTAAGTAACGTGATCACTACATGATAGTCATGTGATCAGTCCATGCTCAGTCACGGTATCAGTGCATGATCAGCCACGTGATCAGTGCATGATCTGTCACATGATTAGTGTATGATCATCCACGTGATCAGTGCATGGGCAGTCATGTGATCAGTGCATGATTAGACGTGAGCAGTGCATTTTCAGTCTCGTGGTCAGTGCATGATAGCCACGTGATCAGTGCATGATCAGTCACCTGCTGGGTGTATTATCATTCACGTGACCGGTACATGGTAGATATATTATCAGTGTATGACCAGCCATGTGATAAGTGCATGATAGCCACGTGATCAGTGCATGATCAGCCACGTGATCAGTGCATGATCAGTCACGTGATCAGTGCATGATCAGCCACATGATCAGTGCATGATCAATTACGTCATCAGTGCATGATCAGTCACGTGACCAGTACATGGTAGCTGCGTGATCATTGCATGATCAGCCAAGTTAGCAGTGCATGATAGCCACGTGATCAGTGCATGATCAGTCACGTGATCAGTGCATGATTATTCACTTGTTCAGTGCATGATCAGCCACGTGATCAGTGCATGATCAATTACGTGATCAGTGCATGATCAGTCAAGTGACCAGTACATTGTAGCTACGTGATCATTGCATGATCAGCCACGTGATCAGTGCATGATAGCCACGCGATCAGTGCATGATCAGTCACGTGATACGTGTGTGATCAGCGACGTGATCAGTGCATGATGAGTCAGGTGATCAGTGCAGGATTAATTACGTGATCATGCATGATCTGTCACGTGACCAGTACATGGTTGCTACGTGATCATTGCATGATCAGCCACGTGAGCAGTGCATGATAGCCACGTGATCAGTGCATGATCAGTCACGTGATCAGTACATGATCAGTCAACTGAACAGTGCATGATCATTTACGTGATCTGAGCATGATCAGTTACGTGAGCAGAGTATGATCAGCCACGTGATCAGTGCATGAGTGCCACGTGATCAGTGCATGATCAGTCACGTGACAGGTGTGCGGTAAGCCACGTGAACAGTGCATGTTCAGCCACGTGATCAGTGCATGATATCCACGTGATCAGTGCATGATCAGTTACGTGAACAGTGTATGATCAGCCACGTGAGTAGTGCATGGTCAGACACGTGAACAGTGTATGATCAAACACGTGATCAGTGCATGATATCCACTTGATCAGTGCATGATGAGTCTCGTGAACAGTGCATGATCAGTCACGTGATCAGTGCATGATCAGCCACGTGATCAGTGCATGATCAGTCACGTGACCAGTATATGGTAACTATGTGTTCACTGCATGAACAGCCATGTGATCTGTGCATGATAGCCACGTGATCACTGCATAATAGCCACATGATCAGTGCATGATCAGTCACGTGATCAGTGCATGATCAGTCACGTGATCAGTGTATGATCAGTCACATGATCAGTGCATGATCAGCCACATGACCAGTGCATGATCAATTACGTGAACAGTGTATGATCAGCCACGTGAGCAGTGCATGGTCAGACACGTGAACAGTGTATGATCAAACCACGTGATCAGTGCATGATATCCACGTGATCAGTGCATGATCAGTCACGTGACCAGTACATGGTAGCTACGTGATAATTGCATTATCAGCCACGTGAGCAGTGCATGATAGCCACGTGATCAGTGCATGATCAGCCACGTGATCAGTGCATAATCAGGCACGTGATCAGTGCATGTGGAGTCATGTAGTCAATGCATGATAGCGCCGTAATCAGTGCACGATCAGTCCCATGATGAGTGTATGATCAGCCAAGTGATCAGTGCAAGATAGCTACGTGATCAGTGCATGATCAGTCACATGATCAGTGCATGATAGCCACGTGAGCAGTGCATACAATTACGTGATCAGTGCATTCGCAATCACGTGATCAGTGCATGAGGGCCACGTGATCAGTGCATGATCATTCACGTGATTGGTGTGTGATCAGCGACGTGAACAGTGCATGCTCAGTCACGTGATCAGGGCATGCTGAGCTGCGTGATTACTGTCTGATCATTGCATGATCAGCCACGTGAGTAGTGCATGATAGCCACGTGATCAGTGCATGATCAGTGACCTGATCAGTGCATGATCAGTCATGTAATCTGTGCATGACCAGGCACGTGATCAGTGTATGACCAGCCATGTGATCAGTGCATGATAGCCACCTGATCAGTGGCATGATCAGTCACGTGATCAGTGCATGATCAGTCAAGTGATCAGTGCATGATCAGCCACATGATCAGTTCATGATCAATTACGTCATCAGTGCATGATCAGTCACGTGACCAGTACATGGTAGCTGCATGATCAGTGTATGACCAGCCAAGTGATCAGTGTATGATAGCCACGTGATCAGTGCATGATCAGTCACGTGATCAGGGCATGATCAGCCACATGATCATTGCATGATCAGTCACGTGACCAGTACATGGTAGCTGCGTGATCATTTCATGATCAGCCACGTTAGCAGTGCATGATAGCCACGTGATCAGTGCTTGATCAGCCACGTGATCAGTGCATGATCAATTACGTGATCAGTGCAAGATCAGTCACGTGACCAGTGCATGGTAGCTACGTGATCATTGCATGATCAGCCACGTGATCAGTGCATGATAGCCACGTGATCAGTGCATGATAGCCACTTGATCAGTGCATGATCAGTCACGTGATACGTGTGTGATCAGCCACGTGACCCGTGCATGATATCCACGTGATCAGTGAATGATAGCCACGTGATCAGTGCATGATAACCACGTGATCAGTGCATGATCAGTCACGTGATACGTGTGTGATTAGCCACGTGATCAGTGCATGATGAGTCAGGTGATCAATGCAGGATTAATTACGTGATCAGTGCATGATCAGTCACGTGACCTGTACATGGTTGCTACGTGATCATTGCATGATCAGCCACGTGAGGAGAGCATGATAGCCACGTGATCACGTGCGTGATCAGTCACGTGAGAATACATGATCAGTCACGTGAACAGTGCATGATCATTTACGTGATCTGTGCAAGATCAGTCACGTGACCAGTATCATGTTAGCTACCGTGACATTGCATGCCAGCCAGGTGAGAAGTGCATGATAGCCACCTGATGTGGTGAATGATCTTTACGTTGAGCAGAGTATGATCAGCAGCCACGGTGTCAGTGCCATGAGTGCCACGTGATCAGTGCATGATCAGTCACGTGACAGGTGTGTGATCAGCCACGTGAACAGTGCATGGTCAGACACGTGAACAGTGTATGATCAAACACGTGATCAGTGCATGATATCACGTGATCAGTGCATGATCAGTCTCGTGAACAGTGCATGATAAGTCACCTGATCAGTGTATGATCAATTACGTGATCAGTGCATGATCACTCACGTGACCAGTACATGGTAGCTACGTGATCATTGCATGATCAGCCACGTGAGCAGTGCCTGATAGCCGCGTGATCACTGCATGATCTGTGACATGATCAGTGTATGTTTATCCACGTGATCAGTGCATGGGCAGTCAGGTGATCAGTGCATGATACAGACGTGATCAGTGCAAGATCAGTCTCGTGATCAGTGTATGATCAACCACGTGATCAATGCACGATAGCCAGGTAATGAGTGCACGATAGCCAGATGATCAGTGCATTATCAGTCACGTGATCAGTGTATGATCAGCCAAGTAAACAGTGCATGATTGCCAACTCATCAGTGCATGATCAGCCACGTGATCAGTGCATGATCAGTCATGTGATCAGTGCATGATCAGTCACGTGATCAGTGCATGATAGCCACGTGATCAGTGCATTGATCAGTCACGTGATCAGTGCATGATCAGCCACATGATCAGTGCAATGATCAATTACGTCATCAGTG
>NW_020192106.1:0-29438 GCF_002263795.3 Bos taurus | reverse complement strand
GCATGATAGCACTGATCAGTGCATGATTAGCCACGATCCGCATGTAACGCGTGATCAGTGCACTATCAGTCACGGTTGATAAGTGTGTGATCAGCCACATGCATTCAGTGCCATGAAATATATCCACGTTGATCAGTGCAGATAGCCACGTTGATCACTTCAATATATTCACGTGTCTGTACAGCATCAGTCACGTGATTACGTGTCGGTTGATCAGCCACCGGATCGTTGCGTGATGAGCTCTGTGAATCAGTGCAGGATCAAATTATGTGTCATAGTCATAGATCGTCACGTATCAGTGCAATGATAAAATCACGTGATCAGTGATATATCAGCCAGGGTGAATCAAGGTGCTAGATCAGCCAAATAGATAAGTGCAGATCATACTACCGTCGATCGTGCATGATAAAGAACCACGTACAGGTGCAGGATCGCGTCGAGTCAGTTAGTGATCTACATGATCAGTCACGTGAACAGGCTGGACAGATCATTACGTATTCTGTGCAATTGATTCAGTCAACGTGCCGTACATATGGTAGCTAGCGTTGATCATTCATGACGGAGCCACGGGGTGAGCAGCTGCATGATAGAAACGTATGTGTGCATGATGAGTCTACGTAGCAGAGTATGGATCACCACGTGATCAGTGCATGATCAGCATGTGCCATCAAGTGTAGATCAGCACACTTGATCAGTGCATGATCAGCCAATGATAAGTGCATGATCAATTAACGTGATCAGTGCGATATCAGGCCTACGTATCGGTGCATGATCAGTCACGTAGACGATCACAGTAATGAGAAGCTACGTGATCATGTCCATGACGAGCCACGTTGAGCAGTGCATGAAGAACGTGACTGTGTGCTAATTGAGTTACTGGCAGCGCGAGTATGATCAGCCACGGTGATCACGTGGCATGAGTGCCACGTGACCAGTGCATTGTTATGTCACGTGACAGGTGTGTGATCAGCCACGTGAACAGTGCATGTTCAGCCACGTATTCAGTGCATGATAGCCAAGTGATCAGGTGCGTGATCAGTTAACGTGAGCAGTGTAGTTGATCAGCCACCGGTGATCAGTGCCATGGTCAGACACTAGTACAGTGTATAATTCAGCCACGTGATCAGTGCATGATATCCACTGATCAGTGCATGATCCATATTCAACGTGATCAGTGTAATGATCAGTCACGTATCTGTGTGATCCAGCCACATATCAGTGCATGAATATCCAACGTAGATCAGTGACAGGGAAAGCCAGCTGATCACTTCATGATAATTCACGTGATCTGTACACTGATCAGGCACGTGAATACCGTTGTCTGATCAGCCACCGAGATCAGTTGCAGTATGATGGCCAATGTGATCAGTGCAGAGTCAAATTATGTGAATCAGTGCTGATGAATCAGTCACGTGAATCAAGTGCTATGATCAGTACCACGTGATCAGTGTATGATCAGCCACAGTGATCCAGTTGCATTGATCAGCCAAATGAATGATAAAGTGCAACTGATCAATGACCGTGATCAGTGCCATGATCAGCACGTGATACGGTGCTGATCAGTACTGTGATCAGTACATGCATCAGTTCACATGAACAGATGCAGAGTGAGTCATTTCACAGTGATCTGTGATGATCCAGTACGTGCCAGTATATGTTAGCTACGTGATCATTCCATGACGAGCCACGTGAGCAGTGCTATGATAGAAACGTGATGTGTGCATGATGAGTTACGTGAGCAGAGTATGATCAGCCACGTGATCGTGGCATGAGTGCCACGTGATCAGTGCCATGTGTATGTCACTGTGACAGGTGTGTGATCAGCACGTGAACAGTGCATGTTCAGCCACGTAATTCAGTGCATGATAGCCACGTGATCAGTGCATGATCAGTTACGTGAGCAGTGTATGATCAGCCACGTGATCAGTGCATGGTCAGACACGTGAACAGTGTATGATCAGCCACGTGATCAGTGCATGATATCCATGTGATCAGTGCATGATCAATCACGTGATCAGTGTATGATCAGCCACGTGAACAGTGCATGCTCAGTCACGTGATCCGGGCCTGCTGAGCTGCGTGATTAGTGTCTGCTCATCTGCTTGACAATTGCCAGCTGAGCTGCACGATTCCTGCCTGTCATCTGCTTGACAATTGCCAGCTGTGCTGTGTAATTCCTGCCTGCTCAGCTGCTTGATTATTGCCAGCTGAGCAGCATGATTCCTCACAGCTGAGTTCCATGATTATTGCCTGCTGACTGTTTGATTCGTGCCTACTCAGCTCTTTGTTTATTGCCTCCAGAGGCACATGATCAGTGTATGATAGCAAACATGATCAGCGCATGATCAGTCACATGATCAGCGCCATTAAGTCACGTGATCACTACATGATAGTCATGTGATCAGTCCATGCTCAGTCACGGTATCAGTGCATGATCAGCCACGTGATCAGTGCATGATCTGTCACATGATTAGTGTATGATCATCCACGTGATCAGTGCATGGGCAGTCATGTGATCAGTGCAGTGATATAGACGTGATCAAGTGCATGATTACAGTCGCGTGATCAGATGCATGATAGCCACGTGATCAGTGCAACTGATCAGGTCACCTGAATTGTGTATGATCCATTCACGTGACCTGTACATGGGTAGCTACATGATCATTAGCATGATCAGCAAGTGAGTTAGTGCATTAATAGCCACCGTGACACTGCATGACAGGCCACGTGAGCAATGCATGATAGCCACGTGATCAGTGCATGATCAGACACGAGGATTCATTGGCTATGATCAGTCACGTTCGATCTAGTGCAGGTGATCCAGCCACTGATAGATCAGTGCATGACCAGGCCACGTGATAGTGCTAATTGTCCAGCCAAGTGCATCGAGTGCATATAAGCCACCGTCTTCAGTGCCATGAATCAGTCCACCACGATCAGTTGCATGATCATGTCACGTATAGTGTGTGATCATATCCACAGTGAAACAGTGCATCTCATCACGTTATTCAGGCCTGCTGAGCTGCGTGCAATTACTGTCTGTCAATCTGCATTGACACGCATCCAGCTGAGCTGCCACGATTCCCTGCCCTTCAATCTGCCTTGACAATTCGCCACCTGTGCATGCCCGTAATTACCTGGCCTGCTCGATTTCTACTTGATTAGTGCCACGCTGAGCAGCATGATTTCCTCAGACGGTGAGTTCCCAATGATTATAGCTCTGCTGGACCTGATTTCCCTGTCCTACTCAAGCTCTATGCGTTCCATTGCCTCCTCAGAGGCAACCATGATCACGTGTGTGACACGCACAAACATGATCAGCCACATGATCAGTCACATGATCAATGCATGATAAGCCAGGTGAACAGTGATGATCAATTATGTGATCAGCTGCATGATCAGTCATGTGACCTAGTCCACATGGTAAGCTGCGTGATCATTGCATGATCAGCCACGTGAGCAGTGCAATGATAGCCACGTGATCAGTGCATGATCAGTCACGTGATCTGTGCATGATCAGTCACGTGATCTGTGCATGATCAGTATCACGTGATCAGTGCATGATCAATTACCTGATCAGTGCATGATCAGTCACGTGACCAGTGCATGTAGCTACGTGATCATTGCATGATCAGCCACTGATCAGTGTATGATCATCCAGGTGATCATGCATGCAGTCATGGTGACAGTGCATGTACAGACGTGATCAGTGCATGATCAGTCTCGTGATCAGTGTATGATCAACCACGTGATCAGTGCACGATAGCCAGTAATGAGTGCCATGAATAGCCAGGATGATCAGTGCATTATCAGTCACAGTGATCCAGGTATGACAGCCAAGTAATCAAATGCAGATACGCCAACATGATCATGCATGACTCAGTAACGTGATCAGTGCATGGTAGTCACGTGATCATGCACTGATCAGCACGTGAATAGGTGCATGATCAATTTACGTTGATCCAGGCAATATCAGTCACGTGATAGTACATGATCAGTCAGGTGAACAGTGCTGATCAGTCATGTGAGCAGGTATGACCAGCCAAGTTAATTCAGTGCATGATAGCCCACCTGATCATGCATGATCATTCACGTGAATCAGTGTATGATTCAGCCAGGGTGATCACCGCCCCCTGGCCCACATGACCTGTGATTAGCTACGTGATCAGTTCATGATTAGTCACCGTAATCTGTGCATGAGGCTTCAGCATGTATACCAGGCCAATGACCGCAATGATCAGTGCATGATAACCCGTGATCAGTATGATCAGTCACGTATCAGTCATATCAGTAAACGTAACAGTCATGATAGGTTCACCTGATTCAGTGCCATGAATCAATTACGTGATCAGTGCCATGATCACTCACGTTGACTAGTACATTGGTAGCTTTTACGGGATCAGCATTGATCAGCCAACGGGATCAGTGCTTGATTCAGTTTCAGGGAGCAGATATGATCAAGCCGGCTTTGATCAGTGCATGATATTGCCACGTGATTCACTGCATGATCCTGTCACAAGATTCAGTGTATGCTCATCCAACGTTGATCAGTGCTATGGGCATCATGTGATCAGTGCGATGATATAGAATGATCAGTGCATGTCAGTCTCGTATCAGTGTACGATCAACCACCTGTGATCAGTGCACGATAGCCAGGTAATGAGTGCTAGATAGCCAGTATCAGTGCAATGATCATCACGTGATCAGTGATAATTGATCAGCCAAGTAATAATTGCATGATGCCAACTACATCAGAGAAATGACAATCACGTGATCAGTGCATGGTCAGTCACGTGATCAGTGCATGATCAGTCACGTGATCACTGTATGATCATCCACGTGATCAGTGCATGTGTAAGTTCATGTAAATCAATGCAATGATACGCTGTGATCAGTTGCATGATCAAGTCCCGTAATGAGTGTATGATCAGCCCAAGTGATCAGTGAGGCAACGATAGCTACGTGCATCAGTGGCATGATCAGCCATGTCATCAGTCCATAATAGCCACGTCAGAGCAGTGCATACAATACATATCAGTGCATGATCAGCCACTTCATCAGTGCATGAGAGCCACTTCGATCAGTGCATGATCAGTCACGTGATAGTGTGTGATTAGCCACGTGAACAGTGCAATGCTCAGTCACGTGATCAGGGCAACTGCTGAGCTGCGCGATTACTGTCTGCTCATCTGCTTGACAATTCCAGCTGAGCGCACGAACCTGCCTGTCATCTCCTTGACAAATGCCACCTGTGCGCGTAATTCCTGCCTTCTGCCTGACTTGATTATTCCAGCTGAGCAGCATGATTTCTCAGAGTGAGTTTCAATGATTATGCCTGCTGACTGGATTCCTGCCTTACTCAGCTCTTTGTTTCATTGCTCAGAGGCACATGATCAGTGTATGTGACAAACATGATCAGCCATGATCAGTCACATGATCATATGCATGATAAGCCAGAGGTGACAGCTGCATGATCAACTTGCTGTGATCAGTGCATGATCAGTCAGTGACCAGTACATGGTTCTAGCGTGATCATTGCAATGATCAGCCACGTGTAGGCAGGCATGATAGCCACGTGATCAGTGCACGACCAGTCACGTGATCAGCTACATGACAGTCACGTGAAAGAGGGCATGATCATTTATGTGATCTGTGCATGAGGTCAGTCACGTGGCCAGTATATGGTAGCTACGTGATCATTGCATGACCACACACGTGAGCAGTGCAAGAAGCACGTGATGAGAGATGATAGTATGTAGCGGTATGTATGTTGCCAGTGTCAGATATGTGGAGCATGCCGTGACTTACGCAGTTGCCATGACTGCCACGTGTCATGCAAAAACAGACCTGACAGTAGTGTCGTGACCAGCCATGTGAACAGTGCATGTTCAGCGCACGTGGATCATGTGCATGATAGCCACGTGATCACGTGACATGATATCCTAGCCAACATGTGGCATTGTCAATCACGTGATCAGTGTATGATCAGCCACGGAACACGGCATGCTACAAGTCACGTCGCATCAGGCCTGTGAGCTGCGTGATTTACTGTCTGCGGTTCTCTGCTGACAATGCCAGCTGCAGCTGCACGATTCCTGCCTGTCATTCTGCTTGACAAATTGCCAGCTGCTGCTGTGTAATCCTGCCTTGCTCCAGCTGCTGATTATGCCAGCTGAGCAAGCATGATTCCTCCCAGCCTGAGTTCCATGATTATTGGCCTGCTGACTGTTTTGATTCTGCCTACTCAGCTCTTTGTTTATATGCCTCCAGAGGCACCAATGATCAGTGTATGATAGCAAACATATCACCCTGATCAGCCTAATGATCAGCAGCCATTAAGTCACGTGATCACTCATGATATAGTCATGACATGTGATCAGTCCATGCTCAGTCACGGTATCAGTGCATGATCAGCCACCTGATCAGTGCATGATCTGTCACATGATTATGTGTATGATCATCCACGTGATCAGGTTGCATGGGCAGTCAATGTGATCCAGTGCATGATATAGACGTGATCAGGGCTATGATCAGTGCTGGTGTCAGTGCAATGGATAGCCACGTGATCGTGCAATGATCAGTCACTGATGGGTGCTATGTCATTCACTGAACCTGTACATTGGAGCTACAATGATCATTGCATGATAGCCAACGTGAGAGGAGTGCTGATTAAGCACTGATCACTGCCATGACAGCCACGTGAGCAATCGCATATCAGCCCACGTATCAGTGCTGATCAGACACGAGAATCATTGCATGATCAGTATGTGAACAGGATGTCAGCACGTGATCCAGTGCATGACCAGGCACGTGATCTGTATGTCCAGCAAAGTTGATCGTGCTTATAGCCACGTCTTCAGTGCGATGATCAGTGCACAGATCAGTGCATGATCAGTCACGTGATAGGTGTGTGATCATTCCACTGTGAACAGTGCATGCTCAGTTCACGTGATCAGGGCCTGCTGAGCTGCGTGATTCCTGTCTGCTCATCTGCTTGACAATTTCCAGCTGAGCTGCACGATTCCTGCCTGTCATCTCCTTGACAATTGCCACTGTGCTGCCGTAATTCCTGCCTGCCTCATCTACTTGACTTATATGCCAGCTGAGCAGCATGATTTCTCAGAGGTGAGTTCCATGATAATATCACCATAACCATATCTGTCACATCAGCCTACTACACTCATCTCATTCCTCACAGGCACTGATCAGTGTGTGACACCAAACATGACAGCACATGATCAGTTCAACGAATGATCAATGCATTGATAAGCCAGGTGAACAGTGCATGCATCAATTTATGTGATCAGTGCCATGATAGTCATGTGGACCAGTTACTGGTGCTGCGTGATCATTGCATGATCAGCCCACGTGAGCAGTCGCATGATAGCCAGCGTGATCAGCTGCATGATTTCAGTCACGTGATACTGTCATGATCGTCACGTGATCATTGCATGTCAGTTACAGTGATCAGGTGCAGATGGATCAATTACCTGATCAGTGCATGATCAGTCACGTGACCAGTGCATGGCTAGATACGCTGATTCATTAAGCAATGAACAGCCCACGTCGTGATGATTCAGTGATGATCCAGCGTGACAGTGGATTGGGCAGTCAATGTTCACGTGCATATACTATACGTAACAGTGATCATGACATCAGTTCGTCGTGATCAGTGTATTGATCAAGCCACGGATAGGCGATAGCGCATCGATGTACGATGCACTGAATAGGCCATAAATCTGATACGATAGCATTATCAGTCACGTAGATCAGCTGCGTTGTATATCAGCCAGATATCAATGACAAAAATGATACGCAACTGATCAGTGACATGATCAAGATAACAGTGCATCAGGCAATATGGATCAATCACAGATAATGAATATCATTGTCAATGATCAGCCACTGGAGTGAATAGGTGCATGAATCAATTACGTGAAATCACGTCGCTCACAGTTCACGTGAATCATACCGATGATCATCACGTGACAAGTGATATCGTCATGTGATCAGTGTAATGACACAGCCACAGTTATCAGGCATGATAGCCCACCTGATTCAAGGGCAATGATAGGCAGTCACGTTGATCCAGCCACGGTGATCAGTCGACATTGATCATTGCTATATCTACGTTGATCAGTTCATGATGTAGTCACGATTTATCTGTGCATGACCAGGATAGTGATCAGTGTATGACCCAGCCAAGTGATCAGTGCATTGATTAAGCCACGTGCATTCAGTGCATATCAGTCACGTGATCATGCAATGATCCAATAACGGTGAAACAGTGCTTGATAGCGTCACCTGGATCACGTGCATGTATCAAATTACGTGATCAGTTGCATGATCACTCACGTGACTAGTACATCGGTAGCTAGTGATTCAATGCATGAGCAGGCCACTGGGATCCAGTGCTTGATCAGTTTCAGGAGGCAGAGTATGATCAGCCGTTGATCAGTGCCATTGATAGCCACGTGACTAATCACTGATTCGTGTCACAAGGGCATCAGTGCTATGATCATCCACGTGATCAGTTGCAGGGCAGTCATGTTGATCAGTGCTGAACTTATAGAAGTGCATCAGTGCATGATCAGTCCTCGTCTGATCAGTGTACGATCAACCACCTGATCACGTGCCACGCATACCCAGGTAATGAGTGCATGATAGCAGATGATCAGTGCATGATCGAGTGCACGTCGATCCGTGGTATGATCAGGCCAGTCATAATTGTGTAATTGATTGCCAACTCACAAGCGGAGTCAGTTTCATTCACACTTGTGAACAAGTCAATCACGTGATCAGTTGGGGATGGTCAGTCCTACGTGATCAGAAGTGCACTCGAGATCCCGTCTTTCGCGTATCTTCGTGATTCTCACTGCATGTGCCATCATGTAATCTCCTCCGTCTCGCGTCGCTCTCGAGTTGCATGAATTCAGATGTAGTGATTAGTTAACATCAATCAGGCGAGTAGTGACTACAGCTCAGATAGCGGTGGATATACCAAAGCTGTGTGCTTTTCATTGATCAGCCATGTCATCAGTCCTATGATGCCACGTGAGCAGTGCATACATTACAATAGCATCAGTGCATGATCACACTTCATCGAGTGCCATGCAGAGCCACTGAATCAGTGGCTGATCAGTCACGTGATTAGTGTGTGTTCAGCCACAGATGAACAGTGCATGGCTCAGTCACTTGATCAGGGCCTGCTGCTGCGCGAATACTGTCTGCTCATCTGCTTGACAATTCCAGCTGAGCTGCACGATACCTGCCTGTCATCTCCTTGACAAATGCCACCTGTGCGCGTAATTCCTGCCTGCTGAGCTGCTTGATTATTTCCAGCTGAGCAGCATGATTTCTCAGAGTGAGTTCAATGATTATTGCCTGCAGACTGATTCCTGCCCTACTCAGCTCTTGTTCTTTGCCTTCAGAGGCACATGATCAGCTGTATTATAGCAACTATGATCAGCGCATGATCATTCACATGATCAATGCATGTATAGCCAGTGATTCAGTGCATGATCAATTGCGTTGTGATCAGTGCATGATCAGTCACGTGACCAGTACATTGGTTTCTACGTGATCATTGCATGATCAAAGCCACGTGAGCAGGCATGATAAGCCACTGATCAGTGCACACCAGTCCGTAATCAGTACATTGATCAGTCACGTGAAAGTGACATGTCATTATGTGTCTTGAGATGCTATCGTCAGTGGCCAGTATATGGGTACTACGTAGATCATTGCATGACATCCACGTAGACAGTGCAATGTAGTCACGTTGACTGTGTGCAGATCAGTTATGTGAGAGAGTATCAGCCACGTGATCAGTGCCATGAGTCCACGTATCAGTGCTATGATCAGCTCACGTACATCGTTGTGACCATCATCGTGAACAGTGCTATGTTCAAGCCACGTGAGTCAGTGCATGTGCCACAGTGATTCAGTGCATGATATCCTTGAACATGCATTGTCAATCACTGATCAGGTATGTCAGCCACGGTAGAAACAGTGCTTGCTCCAGTCACTGATCAGGCCTGCTCATTGCTGCGTGATTACTGTCTTGCTCATTCTGTGACAATTGCCAGCTTGAGCTGCCGATTCCTTGCCTGTCATCTGCCTTGACAATTGCCCTGTTGCTGTGTAATTCCTGCCGTCAGCTGCTTATTAATTGCCAGCTGCAGCATGATTCTCACATGATTCCATGATTATTGCCTGCTGACTGTTTGATTCGTGCCTACTCACTCTTGTTTATTGCCTCCAAGAGGCACATGATCAGTGTATGTAGCAAACATGCATCAGCGCTATATCGGTCACATGATCACCCATTAAGTCACGTGTCACTACATGATAGTCATGTGATCAGTCCTGCTCAGTCACAGAGTTCAGTGCGATGATCAGCCACGTCATCAGTCATATCTGTCACATGATTAGTTATTTGTCAATCCACTGATTAGTTGCATGGGCAGTCATGTGATCAGTGCATATATAGACGTGGATCAACGTCTGCATGATCAGTCTCGTGATCAGTGCATGATAGCCACCTGCTCAGTGCATGATCGTCACCTGCATTGGCTTGCATATGATCATTACGTCGACCTGTAATGGTAGCTATTGATTCATTGCGATGATCAGCAACTGAGTAGGCATATAGACTGAGCAACTGCCATGATACCACTGATCAGTGCATGATCAGTACACGAGATCATTCATATCAGTCACGTGATAGTGCTATGATCAGCCACGTCCACGTGATCAGTGCATGGACCAGGCACGTGATCAGTGTATGTCCAGCCAAGTGATCAGTGCATTATAGCCACGTCTTCAGTGCATGATCAGTCACATGATCAGTGCATGATCAGTCACGTGATAGGTGTGTGATCATCCACGTGAACAGTGCATGCTCAGTCACGTGATCAGGGCCTGCTGAGCTGCGTGATTACTGTCTGCTCATCTGCTTGACAATTTCCAGCTGAGCTGCACGATTCCTGCCTGTCATCTCCTTGACAATTGCCACCTGTGCTGCGTAATTCCTGCCTGCTCATCTACTTGATTATTGCCAGCTGAGCAGCATGATTTCTCAGAGGTGAGTTCCATGATTATAGCCTGCTGACTGATTCCTGCCTACTCAGCTCTATGTTCATTGCCTCCAGAGGCACATGATCAGTGTGTGACACCAACATGATCAGCACATGATCAGTCACATGATCAATGCATGATAAGCCAGGTGAACAGTGCATGATCAATTATGTGATCAGTGCATGATCAGTCATGTGACCAGTACATGGTAGCTGCGTGATCATTGCATGATCAGCCACGTGAGCAGTGCATGATAGCCACGTGATCAGTGCATGATCAGTCACGTGATCTGTGCATGATCAGTCACGTGATCTGTGCATGATCAGTCACGTGATCAGTGCATGATCAATTACCTGATCAGTGCATGATCAGTCACGTGACCAGTGCATGGTAGCTACGTGATCATTGCATGATCAGCCACGTGATCCATGGTAGCTACGTGATCAGTGCATGATACAACGTGATCAGTGCATGATCAGTCCTCGTGATCGAGTGTATGGATCAACCACAGTGATCAGTGCACGATAGCCAGGTAATGAGTGCATGAAGCCAGATGATCAGTGCCATTATGCAGTCACGTGATCAGTGTATGATCAGCCAGTAATCAATGCATGATAGCCAACTGATCAGTGCATGATCAGTAACGTGATTCAGTGGCATGGTCAGGTCACGTGAATCATTGCATGACAGCCACGTGAATAGTGCATGATCATTACGTGATCAGTTGCATGACAGTCACGTGATCAGTACATGATCAGTCCAGGTGAACAGTGCATGATCAGTCATAGGGTGATCAGTGGTAATGACCAGGCCAAGTTACCAGTGCATGATAGCCGGACCTGATCAGTGCCATGAATCAGTCACGTGATCAGTGCATGATCAGCCAGGGTGATCAGTGGCATGATAGCTACGTGATCAGTTCATGATTAGTCACGTATTCTGTGCATGACCAGGCATGTGATCAGTGGTATGACCCAGCCAAGTGATCACGTGCATGATAACCACGTGATTCAGTGCATGATCAGTCCACGTGATCAGTAGCATGAACAGTAACGTGAACAGTGCATGATAGGCACCTGACAGTGGCATGATCAATTACGTGATCAGTGCATGATCAACCACGTGACTAGTACATGGTAAGCTAACGTGATCAATGCATGATCAGCCACGGGATCAGTGCTTGATCAGTTTCAGGAGCAGAGTATGATCAGCCGCTTGATCAGTGCATGATAGCCACGTGATCACTGCATGATCTGTCACAAGATCAGTGTATGATCATCCACGTGATCAGTGCATGGGCAGTCATGTGATCAGTGCATGATATAGAAGTGATCAGTGCATGATCAGTCTCGTGATCAGTGTACGATCAACCACGTGATCAGTGCACGATAGCCAGGTAATGAGTGCATGATAGGCCAGATGATCAGTGCATGATCAGTCACGTGTGATCAGGTGTATGATCAGCCAAGTAATAATTGCATGATTGCCCAACTCATCAGAGCATGATCAATCACGTGATCAGTGCATGGTCAGTCACGTGATCAGTGCATGATCAGTCACGTGATCACTGTATGATCATCCACGTGATCAGTGCATGTGGAGTCAATGTAATCAATGCATGATAGCGCTGTGATCAGTGCATGATCAGTCCCGTAATGAGTGTATGATCAGCCAAGTGATCAGTGCAAGATAGCTACGTGATCAGTGCATGATCAGCCATGTCATCAGTCCATGATAGCCACGTGAGCAGTGCATACAATTACATGATCAGTGCATGATCAGCCACTTCATCAGTGCATGAGAGCCACGTGATCAGTGCATGATCAGTCACGTGATAGGTGTGTGATTAGCCACGTGAACAGTGCATGCTCAGTCACGTGATCAGGGCCTGCTGAGCTGCGCGATTACTGTCTGCTCATCTGCTTGACAATTGCCAGCTGAGCTGCACGATACCTGCCTGTCATCTCCTTGACAAATGCCACCTGTGCCGCGTAATTCCTGCCTGCTGAGCTGCTTGATTATTTCCAGCTGAGCAGCATGATTTCTCAGAGCTGAGTTCAATGATTATTGCCTGCTGACTGATTCCTGCCTACTCAGCTCTTTGTTTATTGCCTTCAGAGGCACATGATCAGTGTATGATAGCAAACATGATCAGCGCATGATCAGTCACATGATCAATGCATGATAAGCCAGGTGATCAGTGCATGATCAATTGCGTGATCAGTGCATGATCAGTCACGTGACCAGTACATGGTTTCTACGTGATCATTGCATGATCAGCCACGTGAGCAGGGCATGATAGCCACGTGATCAGTGCACGACCAGTCACGTGATCAGTACATGATCAGTCACGTGAAGAGTGCATGATCATTTATGTGATCTGTGCATGATCAGTCACGTGGCCAGTATATGGTAGCTACGTGATCATTGCATGACCATCCACGTGAGCAGTGCAAGATAGTCACGTGATGTGTGCATGATCAGTTATGTGAGCAGAGATGATCAGCCACGTGATCAGTGCATGAGTGCCACGTGATCAGTGCATGATCAGTCACGTGACAGGTGTGTGACCAGCCATGTGAACAGTGCATGTTCAGCCACGTGATCAGTGCATGATAGCCACGTGATCAGTGCATGATATCCTAGTGAACAGTGCATTGTCAATCACGTGATCAGTGTATGATCAGCCACGTGAACAGTGCATGCTCAGTCACGTGATCAGGCCTGCTGAGCTGCGTGATTACTGTCTGCTCATCTGCTTGACAATTGCCAGCTGAGCTGCACGATTCCTGCCTGTCATCTGCTTGACAATTGCCAGCTGTGCTGTGTAATTCCTGCCTGCTCAGCTGCTTGATTATTGCCAGCTGAGCAGCATGATTCCTCACAGCTGAGTTCCATGATTATTGCCTGCTGACTGTTTGATTCGTGCCTACTCAGCTCTTTGTTTATTGCCTCCAGAGGCACATGATCAGTGTATGATAGCAAACATGATCAGCGCATGATCAGTCACATGATCAGCGCCATTAAGTCACGTGATCACTACATGATAGTCATGTGATCAGTCCATGCTCAGTCACGGTATCAGTGCATGATCAGCCACGTGATCAGTGCATGATCTGTCACATGATTAGTGTATGATCATCCACGTGATCAGTGCATGGGCAGTCATGTGATCAGTGCATGATATAGACGTGATCAGTGCATGATCAGTCTCGTGATCAGTGCATGATAGCCACGTGATCAGTGCATGATCAGTCACCTGATGGGTGTATGATCATTCACGTGACCTGTACATGGTAGCTACATGATCATTGCATGATCAGCCAACTGAGTAGTGCATGATAGCCACGTGATCACTGCATGACAGGCCACGTGAGCAATGCATGATAGCCACGTGATCAGTGCATGATCAGACACGAGATCATTGCATGATCAGTCACGTGATCAGTGCATGATCAGCCACGTGATCAGTGCATGACCAGGCACGTGATCAGTGTATGTCCAGCCAAGTGATCAGTGCATTATAGCCACGTCTTCAGTGCATGATCAGTCACATGATCAGTGCATGATCAGTCACGTGATAGGTGTGTGATCATCCACGTGAACAGTGCATGCTCAGTCACGTGATCAGGGCCTGCTGAGCTGCGTGATTACTGTCTGCTCATCTGCTTGACAATTTCCAGCTGAGCTGCACGATTCCTGCCTGTCATCTCCTTGACAATTGCCACCTGTGCTGCGTAATTCCTGCCTGCTCATCTACTTGATTATTGCCAGCTGAGCAGCATGATTTCTCAGAGGTGAGTTCCATGATTATAGCCTGCTGACTGATTCCTGCCTACTCAGCTCTATGTTCATTGCCTCCAGAGGCACATGATCAGTGTGTGACACCAAACATGACAGCACATGATCAGTCACATGATCAATGCATGATAAGCCAGGTGAACAGTGCATGATCAATTATGTGATCAGTGCATGATCAGTCATGTGACCAGTACATGGTAGCTGCGTGATCATTGCATGATCAGCCACGTGAGCAGTGCATGATAGCCACGTGATCAGTGCATGATCAGTCACGTGATCTGTGCATGATCAGTCACGTGATCTGTGCATGATCAGTTACGTGATCAAGTGCATGATCAATTACCTGATCAGTGCATGATCAGTCACGTGACCAGTGCATGGTAGCTACGTGATATTGCATGATCAGCCACGTGATTCAGTGTATGATCATCCGGGTGATCAGTGCATGGGCAGTCATGTGATCAGTGCATGATACAGACGTGATCAGTGCATGATCAGTCTCGTGATCAGTGTATGATCACCACGTGATCAGTGCACGATAGCCAGGTAATGAGGTGCATGATAGCCAGATGATCAGTGCATTATCAGTCACGTGATCAGTGTATGATCAGCCAAGTAATCAATGCATGATAGCCAACTGATCAGTGCATGATCAGTAACGTGATCAGTGCATGGTCAGTCACGTGATCATTGCATGATCAGCCACGTGAATAGTGCATGATCAATTACGTGATCAGTGCATGATCAGTCACGTGATCAGTACATGATCAGTCACGTGAACAGTGCATGATCAGTCATGTGATCAGTGTATGACCAGCCAAGTTATCAGTGCATGATAGCCACCTGATCAGTGCATGATCAGTCACGTGATCAGTGCATGATCAGCCAGGTGATCAGTGCATGATAGCTACGTGATCAGTTCATGATTAGTCACGTAATCTGTGCATGACCAGGCATGTGATCAGTGTATGACCAGCCAAGTGATCAGTGCATGATAACCACGTGATCAGTGCATGATCAGTCACGTGATCAGTGCATGATCAGTAACGTGAACAGTGCATGATAGGTCACCTGATCAGTGCATGATCAATTACGTGATCAGTGCATGATCACTCACGTGACTAGTACATGGTAGCTACGTGATCAATGCATGATCAGCCACGGGATCAGTGCTTGATCAGTTTCAGGAGCAGAGTATGATCAGCCGCTTGATCAGTGCATGATAGCCACGTGATCACTGCATGATCTGTCACAAGATCAGTGTATGATCATCCACGTGATCAGTGCATGGGCAGTCATGTGATCAGTGCATGATATAGAAGTGATCAGTGCATGATCAGTCTCGTGATCAGTGTACGATCAACCACGTGATCAGTGCACGATAGCCAGGTAATGAGTGCATGATAGCCAGATGATCAGTGCATGATCAGTCACGTGATCAGTGTATGATCAGCCAAGTAATAATTGCATGATTGCCAACTCATCAGAGCATGATCAATCACGTGATCAGTGCATGGTCAGTCACGTGATCAGTGCATGATCAGTCACGTGATCACTGTATGATCATCCACGTGATCAGTGCATGTGGAGTCATGTAATCAATGCATGATAGCGCTGTGATCAGTGCATGATCAGTCCCGTAATGAGTGTATGATCAGCCAAGTGATCAGTGCAAGATAGCTACGTGATCAGTGCATGATCAGCCATGTCATCAGTCCATGATAGCCACGTGAGCAGTGCATACAATTACATGATCAGTGCATGATCAGCCACTTCATCAGTGCATGAGAGCCACGTGATCAGTGCATGATCAGTCACGTGATAGGTGTGTGATTAGCCACGTGAACAGTGCATGCTCAGTCACGTGATCAGGGCCTGCTGAGCTGCGCGATTACTGTCTGCTCATCTGCTTGACAATTGCCAGCTGAGCTGCACGATACCTGCCTGTCATCTCCTTGACAAATGCCACCTGTGCCGCGTAATTCCTGCCTGCTGAGCTGCTTGATTATTTCCAGCTGAGCAGCATGATTTCTCAGAGCTGAGTTCAATGATTATTGCCTGCTGACTGATTCCTGCCTACTCAGCTCTTTGTTTATTGCCTTCAGAGGCACATGATCAGTGTATGATAGCAAACATGATCAGCGCATGATCAGTCACATGATCAATGCATGATAAGCCAGGTGATCAGTGCATGATCAATTGCGTGATCAGTGCATGATCAGTCACGTGACCAGTACATGGTTTCTACGTGATCATTGCATGATCAGCCACGTGAGCAGGGCATGATAGCCACGTGATCAGTGCACGACCAGTCACGTGATCAGTACATGATCAGTCACGTGAAGAGTGCATGATCATTTATGTGATCTGTGCATGATCAGTCACGTGGCCAGTATATGGTAGCTACGTGATCATTGCATGACCATCCACGTGAGCAGTGCAAGATAGTCACGTGATGTGTGCATGATCAGTTATGTGAGCAGAGATGATCAGCCACGTGATCAGTGCATGAGTGCCACGTGATCAGTGCATGATCAGTCACGTGACAGGTGTGTGACCAGCCATGTGAACAGTGCATGTTCAGCCACGTGATCAGTGCATGATAGCCACGTGATCAGTGCATGATATCCTAGTGAACAGTGCATTGTCAATCACGTGATCAGTGTATGATCAGCCACGTGAACAGTGCATGCTCAGTCACGTGATCAGGCCTGCTGAGCTGCGTGATTACTGTCTGCTCATCTGCTTGACAATTGCCAGCTGAGCTGCACGATTCCTGCCTGTCATCTGCTTGACAATTGCCAGCTGTGCTGTGTAATTCCTGCCTGCTCAGCTGCTTGATTATTGCCAGCTGAGCAGCATGATTCCTCACAGCTGAGTTCCATGATTATTGCCTGCTGACTGTTTGATTCGTGCCTACTCAGCTCTTTGTTTATTGCCTCCAGAGGCACATGATCAGTGTATGATAGCAAACATGATCAGCGCATGATCAGTCACATGATCAGCGCCATTAAGTCACGTGATCACTACATGATAGTCATGTGATCAGTCCATGCTCAGTCACGGTATCAGTGCATGATCAGCCACGTGATCAGTGCATGATCTGTCACATGATTAGTGTATGATCATCCACGTGATCAGTGCATGGGCAGTCATGTGATCAGTGCATGATATAGACGTGATCAGTGCATGATCAGTCTCGTGATCAGTGCATGATAGCCACGTGATCAGTGCATGATCAGTCACCTGATGGGTGTATGATCATTCACGTGACCTGTACATGGTAGCTACATGATCATTGCATGATCAGCCAACTGAGTAGTGCATGATAGCCACGTGAGCAATGCATGATAGCCACGTGATCAGTGCATGATCAGACACGAGATCATTGCATGATCAGTCACGTGATCAGTGCATGATCAGCCACGTGATCAGTGCATGACCAGGCACGTGATCAGTGTATGTCCAGCCAAGTGATCAGTGCATTATAGCCACGTCTTCAGTGCATGATCAGTCACATGATCAGTGCATGATCAGTCACGTGATAGGTGTGTGATCATCCACGTGAACAGTGCATGCTCAGTCACGTGATCAGGGCCTGCTGAGCTGCGTGATTACTGTCTGCTCATCTGCTTGACAATTTCCAGCTGAGCTGCACGATTCCTGCCTGTCATCTCCTTGACAATTGCCAGCTGTGCTGCGTAATTCCTGCCTGCTCATCTACTTGATTATTGCCAGCTGAGCAGCATGATTTCTCAGAGGTGAGTTCCATGATTATAGCCTGCTTACTGATTCCTGCCTACTCAGCTCTATGTTCATTGCCTCCAGAGGCACATGATCAGTGTGTGACACCAAACATGACCAGCACATGATCAGTCACATGATCAATGCATGATAAGCCAGGTGAACAGTGCATGATCAATTATGTGATCAGTGCATGATCAGTCATGTGACCAGTACATGGTAGCTGCGTGATCATTGCATGATCAGCCACGTGAGCAGTGCATGATAGCCACGTGATCAGTGCATGATCAGTCACGTGATCTGTGCATGATCAGTCACGTGATCTGTGCATGATCAGTTACGTGATCAGTGCATGATCAATTACCTGATCAGTGCATGATCAGTCACGTGACCAGTGCATGGTAGCTACGTGATCATTGCATGATCAGCCACGTGATCAGTGTATGATCATCCGGGTGATCAGTGCATGGGCAGTCATGTGATCAGTGCATGATACAGACGTGATCAGTGCATGATCAGTCTCGTGATCAGTGTATGATCAACCACGTGATCAGTGCACGATAGCCAGGTAATGAGTGCATGATAGCCAGATGATCAGTGCATTATCAGTCACGTGATCAGTGTATGATCAGCCAAGTAATCAATGCATGATAGCCAACTGATCAGTGCATGATCAGTAACGTGATCAGTGCATGGTCAGTCACGTGATCATTGCATGATCAGCCACGTGAATAGTGCATGATCAATTACGTGATCAGTGCATGATCAGTCACGTGATCAGTACATGATCAGTCACGTGAACAGTGCATGATCAGTCATGTGATCAGTGTATGACCAGCCAAGTTATCAGTGCATGATAGCCACCTGATCAGTGCATGATCAGTCACGTGATCAGTGCATGATCAGCCAGGTGATCAGTGCATGATAGCTACGTGATCAGTTCATGATTAGTCACGTAATCTGTGCATGACCAGGCATGTGATCAGTGTATGACCAGCCAAGTGATCAGTGCATGATAACCACGTGATCAGTGCATGATCAGTCACGTGATCAGTGCATGATCAGTAACGTGAACAGTGCATGATAGGTCACCTGATCAGTGCATGATCAATTACGTGATCAGTGCATGATCACTCACGTGACTAGTACATGGTAGCTACGTGATCAATGCATGATCAGCCACGGGATCAGTGCTTGATCAGTTTCAGGAGCAGAGTATGATCAGCCGCTTGATCAGTGCATGATAGCCACGTGATCACTGCATGATCTGTCACAAGATCAGTGTATGATCATCCACGTGATCAGTGCATGGGCAGTCATGTGATCAGTGCATGATATAGAAGTGATCAGTGCATGATCAGTCTCGTGATCAGTGTACGATCAACCACGTGATCAGTGCACGATAGCCAGGTAATGAGTGCATGATAGCCAGATGATCAGTGCATGATCAGTCACGTGATCAGTGTATGATCAGCCAAGTAATAATTGCATGATTGCCAACTCATCAGAGCATGATCAATCACGTGATCAGTGCATGGTCAGTCACGTGATCAGTGCATGATCAGTCACGTGATCACTGTATGATCATCCACGTGATCAGTGCATGTGGAGTCATGTAATCAATGCATGATAGCGCTGTGATCAGTGCATGATCAGTCCCGTAATGAGTGTATGATCAGCCAAGTGATCAGTGCAAGATAGCTACGTGATCAGTGCATGATCAGCCATGTCATCAGTCCATGATAGCCACGTGAGCAGTGCATACAATTACATGATCAGTGCATGATCAGCCACTTCATCAGTGCATGAGAGCCACGTGATCAGTGCATGATCAGTCACGTGATAGGTGTGTGATTAGCCACGTGAACAGTGCATGCTCAGTCACGTGATCAGGGCCTGCTGAGCTGCGCGATTACTGTCTGCTCATCTGCTTGACAATTGCCAGCTGAGCTGCACGATACCTGCCTGTCATCTCCTTGACAAATGCCACCTGTGCCGCGTAATTCCTGCCTGCTGAGCTGCTTGATTATTTCCAGCTGAGCAGCATGATTTCTCAGAGCTGAGTTCAATGATTATTGCCTGCTGACTGATTCCTGCCTACTCAGCTCTTTGTTTATTGCCTTCAGAGGCACATGATCAGTGTATGATAGCAAACATGATCAGCGCATGATCAGTCACATGATCAATGCATGATAAGCCAGGTGATCAGTGCATGATCAATTGCGTGATCAGTGCATGATCAGTCACGTGACCAGTACATGGTTTCTACGTGATCATTGCATGATCAGCCACGTGAGCAGGGCATGATAGCCACGTGATCAGTGCACGACCAGTCACGTGATCAGTACATGATCAGTCACGTGAAGAGTGCATGATCATTTATGTGATCTGTGCATGATCAGTCACGTGGCCAGTATATGGTAGCTACGTGATCATTGCATGACCATCCACGTGAGCAGTGCAAGATAGTCACGTGATGTGTGCATGATCAGTTATGTGAGCAGAGATGATCAGCCACGTGATCAGTGCATGAGTGCCACGTGATCAGTGCATGATCAGTCACGTGACAGGTGTGTGACCAGCCATGTGAACAGTGCATGTTCAGCCACGTGATCAGTGCATGATAGCCACGTGATCAGTGCATGATATCCTAGTGAACAGTGCATTGTCAATCACGTGATCAGTGTATGATCAGCCACGTGAACAGTGCATGCTCAGTCACGTGATCAGGCCTGCTGAGCTGCGTGATTACTGTCTGCTCATCTGCTTGACAATTGCCAGCTGAGCTGCACGATTCCTGCCTGTCATCTGCTTGACAATTGCCAGCTGTGCTGTGTAATTCCTGCCTGCTCAGCTGCTTGATTATTGCCAGCTGAGCAGCATGATTCCTCACAGCTGAGTTCCATGATTATTGCCTGCTGACTGTTTGATTCGTGCCTACTCAGCTCTTTGTTTATTGCCTCCAGAGGCACATGATCAGTGTATGATAGCAAACATGATCAGCGCATGATCAGTCACATGATCAGCGCCATTAAGTCACGTGATCACTACATGATAGTCATGTGATCAGTCCATGCTCAGTCACGGTATCAGTGCATGATCAGCCACGTGATCAGTGCATGATCTGTCACATGATTAGTGTATGATCATCCACGTGATCAGTGCATGGGCAGTCATGTGATCAGTGCATGATATAGACGTGATCAGTGCATGATCAGTCTCGTGATCAGTGCATGATAGCCACGTGATCAGTGCATGATCAGTCACCTGATGGGTGTATGATCATTCACGTGACCTGTACATGGTAGCTACATGATCATTGCATGATCAGCCAACTGAGTAGTGCATGATAGCCACGTGAGCAATGCATGATAGCCACGTGATCAGTGCATGATCAGACACGAGATCATTGCATGATCAGTCACGTGATCAGTGCATGATCAGCCACGTGATCAGTGCATGACCAGGCACGTGATCAGTGTATGTCCAGCCAAGTGATCAGTGCATTATAGCCACGTCTTCAGTGCATGATCAGTCACATGATCAGTGCATGATCAGTCACGTGATAGGTGTGTGATCATCCACGTGAACAGTGCATGCTCAGTCACGTGATCAGGGCCTGCTGAGCTGCGTGATTACTGTCTGCTCATCTGCTTGACAATTTCCAGCTGAGCTGCACGATTCCTGCCTGTCATCTCCTTGACAATTGCCAGCTGTGCTGCGTAATTCCTGCCTGCTCATCTACTTGATTATTGCCAGCTGAGCAGCATGATTTCTCAGAGGTGAGTTCCATGATTATAGCCTGCTTACTGATTCCTGCCTACTCAGCTCTATGTTCATTGCCTCCAGAGGCACATGATCAGTGTGTGACACCAAACATGACCAGCACATGATCAGTCACATGATCAATGCATGATAAGCCAGGTGAACAGTGCATGATCAATTATGTGATCAGTGCATGATCAGTCATGTGACCAGTACATGGTAGCTGCGTGATCATTGCATGATCAGCCACGTGAGCAGTGCATGATAGCCACGTGATCAGTGCATGATCAGTCACGTGATCTGTGCATGAACAGTCACGTGATCTGTGCATGATCAGTTACGTGATCAGTGCATGATCAATTACCTGATCAGTGCATGATCAGTCACGTGACCAGTGCATGGTAGCTACGTGATCATTGCATGATCAGCCACGTGATCAGTGTATGATCATCCGGGTGATCAGTGCATGGGCAGTCATGTGATCAGTGCATGATACAGACGTGATCAGTGCATGATCAGTCTCGTGATCAGTGTATGATCAACCACGTGATCAGTGCACGATAGCCAGGTAATGAGTGCATGATAGCCAGATGATCAGTGCATTATCAGTCACGTGATCAGTGTATGATCAGCCAAGTAATCAATGCATGATAGCCAACTGATCAGTGCATGATCAGTAACGTGATCAGTGCATGGTCAGTCACGTGATCATTGCATGATCAGCCACGTGAATAGTGCATGATCAATTACGTGATCAGTGCATGATCAGTCACGTGATCAGTACATGATCAGTCACGTGAACAGTGCATGATCAGTCATGTGATCAGTGTATGACCAGCCAAGTTATCAGTGCATGATAGCCACCTGATCAGTGCATGATCAGTCACGTGATCAGTGCATGATCAGCCAGGTGATCAGTGCATGATAGCTACGTGATCAGTTCATGATTAGTCACGTAATCTGTGCATGACCAGGCATGTGATCAGTGTATGACCAGCCAAGTGATCAGTGCATGATAACCACGTGATCAGTGCATGATCAGTCACGTGATCAGTGCATGATCAGTAACGTGAACAGTGCATGATAGGTCACCTGATCAGTGCATGATCAATTACGTGATCAGTGCATGATCACTCACGTGACTAGTACATGGTAGCTACGTGATCAATGCATGATCAGCCACGGGATCAGTGCTTGATCAGTTTCAGGAGCAGAGTATGATCAGCCGCTTGATCAGTGCATGATAGCCACGTGATCACTGCATGATCTGTCACAAGATCAGTGTATGATCATCCACGTGATCAGTGCATGGGCAGTCATGTGATCAGTGCATGATATAGAAGTGATCAGTGCATGATCAGTCTCGTGATCAGTGTACGATCAACCACGTGATCAGTGCACGATAGCCAGGTAATGAGTGCATGATAGCCAGATGATCAGTGCATGATCAGTCACGTGATCAGTGTATGATCAGCCAAGTAATAATTGCATGATTGCCAACTCATCAGAGCATGATCAATCACGTGATCAGTGCATGGTCAGTCACGTGATCAGTGCATGATCAGTCACGTGATCACTGTATGATCATCCACGTGATCAGTGCATGTGGAGTCATGTAATCAATGCATGATAGCGCTGTGATCAGTGCATGATCAGTCCCGTAATGAGTGTATGATCAGCCAAGTGATCAGTGCAAGATAGCTACGTGATCAGTGCATGATCAGCCATGTCATCAGTCCATGATAGCCACGTGAGCAGTGCATACAATTACATGATCAGTGCATGATCAGCCACTTCATCAGTGCATGAGAGCCACGTGATCAGTGCATGATCAGTCACGTGATAGGTGTGTGATTAGCCACGTGAACAGTGCATGCTCAGTCACGTGATCAGGGCCTGCTGAGCTGCGCGATTACTGTCTGCTCATCTGCTTGACAATTGCCAGCTGAGCTGCACGATACCTGCCTGTCATCTCCTTGACAAATGCCACCTGTGCCGCGTAATTCCTGCCTGCTGAGCTGCTTGATTATTTCCAGCTGAGCAGCATGATTTCTCAGAGCTGAGTTCAATGATTATTGCCTGCTGACTGATTCCTGCCTACTCAGCTCTTTGTTTATTGCCTTCAGAGGCACATGATCAGTGTATGATAGCAAACATGATCAGCGCATGATCAGTCACATGATCAATGCATGATAAGCCAGGTGATCAGTGCATGATCAATTGCGTGATCAGTGCATGATCAGTCACGTGACCAGTACATGGTTTCTACGTGATCATTGCATGATCAGCCACGTGAGCAGGGCATGATAGCCACGTGATCAGTGCACGACCAGTCACGTGATCAGTACATGATCAGTCACGTGAAGAGTGCATGATCATTTATGTGATCTGTGCATGATCAGTCACGTGGCCAGTATATGGTAGCTACGTGATCATTGCATGACCATCCACGTGAGCAGTGCAAGATAGTCACGTGATGTGTGCATGATCAGTTATGTGAGCAGAGATGATCAGCCACGTGATCAGTGCATGAGTGCCACGTGATCAGTGCATGATCAGTCACGTGACAGGTGTGTGACCAGCCAAGTGAACAGTGCATGTTCAGCCACGTGATCAGTGCATGATAGCCACGTGATCAGTGCATGATATCCTAGTGAACAGTGCATTGTCAATCACGTGATCAGTGTATGATCAGCCACGTGAACAGTGCATGCTCAGTCACGTGATCAGGCCTGCTGAGCTGCGTGATTACTGTCTGCTCATCTGCTTGACAATTGCCAGCTGAGCTGCACGATTCCTGCCTGTCATCTGCTTGACAATTGCCAGCTGTGCTGCGAAATTCCTGCCTGCTCAGCTGCTTGACTATTGCCAGCTGAGCAGCATGATTCCTCACAGCTGAGTTCCATGATTATTGCCTGCTGACTGTTTGATTCGTGCCTACTCAGCTCTTTGTATATTGCCTTCAGAGGCACATGATCAGTGTATGATAGCAAACATGAACTGCGCATGATCAGTCACATGATCAGCGCCATTAAGTCACGTGATCACTACATGATAGTCATGTGATCAGTCCATGCTCAGTCACGGTATCAGTGAATGATCAGCCACGTGACCGGTGCATCATAGCCACGTGATCATTGCATGATAGCCACGTGATCAGTGCATGATCAGCCAGGTGATCAGTGCATGATAGCTATGTGATCAGTTCATGATTAGTCACGTGATCTGTGCTTGACCAGGCAGGTGATCAGTGTATGATCAGCCACATGAACAGTGCATGATAGCCACGTGATCAGTGCATGATCATTCACCTGATGGGTGTATAATCAGTCACGTGACCGGTACATGGTAGCTGCATGATCATTGCATGATCAGCCACGTGATCAGTGCATGATCAGTCACGTGATCAGTGCATGATCAGTCACGTAATCTGTGCATGACCAGGCACGTGATCAGTGTGTGACCAGGAAAGTGATCAGTGCATGATAGCCATGTGATCAGTGCATGATCAGTCACGTGATCAGTGCATGATCAGTCACGTGATCAGTGTATGATCAGCCACGTGATCAGTGCATGTTCAGCCACATGATCAGTGCTTGATCAATTAAGTGAACTGTGCATGATCAGTCATGTGACCAAACATGGTAGCCACGTGATCATTGTATGATCAGCCACGTGAGCCGTGCAGGATAGCCATGAGATCAGTGCATGATCAGTCACGTGATCAGTGCATGATCAGTCACGTGAACAGTGCATGGTAAGTCACCTGATCAGTGCATGATCAATTACGTGATCAGTGCATGATCACTCATGTGACCAGTACATGGTAGCTACGTGATCATTGCATGATCAGCAACGTCAGCAGTGAATGATAGCCACCTGATCAGTGCATGATCAGTCACGTGATCAGTGCATGACCAGTCACGTGATCAGTACATGATCAGTCACGTGAAGAGTGCATGATCATTTACGTGATCTGTGCATGATCAGTCACGTGGCCAGTATATGGTAGCTACGTGATCATTGCATGACCAGCCACGTGAGCAGTGCAAGATAGTCACGTGATGTGTGCATGATCAGTTATGTGAGCAGAGATGATCAGCCACGTGATCAGTGCATGAGTGAAACGTGATCAGTGCATGATCAGTCACGTGACAGGTGTGTGACCAGCCATGTGAACAGTGCATGTTCAGCCACGTGATCAGTGCATGATAGCCACGTGATCAGTGCATGATATCCTAGTGATCAGTGCATGGTCAATCACGTGATCAGTGTATGATCAGCCACGTGAACAGTGCATGCTCAGTCACGTGATCAGGCCTGCTGAGCTGCGTGATTACTGTCTGCTCATCTGCTTGACAATTGCCAGCTGAGCTGCACGATTCCTGCCTGTCTTCTGCTTGACAATTGCCAGCTGTGCTGCGTAATTCCTGCCTGCTCAGCTGCTTGATTATTGCCAGCTGAACAGCATGATTCCTCACAGCTGAGTTCCATGATTATTGCCTGCTGAGTGTTTGATTCGTGCCTACTCAGCTCTTTGTTTATTGCCTTCAGAGGCACATGATCAGTGTATGATAGCAAACATGAACTGCGCATGATCAGTCACATGATCAGCGCTATTAAGTCACGTGATCACTACATGATAGTCATGTGATCAGTCCATGCTCAGTCACGGTATCAGTGAATGATAAGCCACGTGACCGGTTCATGATAGCCACGTGATCATTGCATAATAGCCACGTGATCAGTGCATGATCAGCCAGGTGATCAGTGCATGATAGCTACGTGATCAGTTCATGATTAGTCACGTGATCTGTGCTTGACCAGGCAGGTGATCAGTGTATGATCAGCCACGAGAACAGTGCATGATAGCCACGTGATCAGTGCATGATCATTCACCTGATGGGTGTATGATCAGTCATGTGACCGGTACATGCTAGCTACATGATCATTGCATGATCAGCCACGTGAGTAGTGCATGATAGCCACGTGATCAGTGCATGATCAGTCACGTGATCAGTGCATGATCAGTCACGTAATCTGTGCATGACCAGGCATGTGATCAGTGTGTGACCAGGAAAGTGATCAGTGCATGATAGCCATGTGATCAGTGCATTATCAGTCACGTGATCAGTGCATGATCAGTCACGTGATCAGTGTATGATCAGCCACGTGATCAGTGCATGTTCAGCCACATGATCAGTGCATGATCAATTAAGTGAACTGTGCATGATCAGTCATGTGACCAGAACATGGTAGCCACGTGATCATTGTATGATCAGCCACGTGAGCCGTGCAGGATAGCCACTAGATCAGTGCATGATCAGTCACGTGATCAGTGCATGATCAGTCACGTGAACAGTGCATGGTAAGTCACTGATCAGTGCATGATCAATTACGTGATCAGTGCATGATCACTCATGTGACCAGTACATGGTAGCTACGTGATCATTGCATGATCAGCCACGTGATCAGTGCATGATAGCCACATGATCAGTGCATGATCAATTACGTGAACGGTGCATGATCAGTCATGTGTCCAGTACATGGGAGCTGCGTGATCATTGCAGGATAAGCCACGTGAGCAGTGCATTAGAGCCACGTGATCAGTGCATGATATCCACGTGATCAGTGCATGATAGCCACGTGATCAGTGCATGATCAATTACGTGAACGGTGCATGATCAGTCATGTGTCCAGTACATGGTAGCTGCGTGATCATTGCATGATAAGCCACGTGAGCAGTGCATTAGAGCCACGTGATCAGTGCATGATATCCACGTGATCAGTGCATGATAGCCACGTGATCAGTGCATGATCAATTACGTGAATGGTGCATGATCAGTCATGTGTCCAGTACATGGGTAGCTGCGTGATCATTGCATGATAAGCCACGTGAGCAGTGCATGAGAGCCACGTGATCAGTGCACAATCAGCCACGTGATCAGTGCATAATCAATTACGTGATCAGTGCATGATCAGTCACGTGACCAGTACATGGAAGCTACGTGAATATTGGCATGATCAGCCACAATGATCAGTGCATGATAGCCATGTGATCAGTGCATGATCCACACGTGATCCAGTGCATGATAGCCACGTAACAGTGCATGATCAGTCACGTGATACGTGTGTGATCAGCCACGTGATCAGTGCATGATATCCACGTGATCAGTGCAGGATAGCCACGTGATCATTGCATGATAGCCACGTGATAGTGCATTATCAGCCAGGTGAACAGTGCATGGTAGCGCACGTGATCACTTCATGATTAGTCACGTGATCTGTTGCCTGACCAGGCAGGTGATCTGTGTATGTTCAGCCACGTGAACAGTGCATGATAGCACGTGATCAGTGCATGGTCAGTCATCTGATGGGTGTATGATCAGTCCGAGACCGGTACATGGTAGCTACATGATCATTGCATGATCAGCCACGTGGTAGTGCATGATAGCCACGTGATCAGTGCATTATCAGTCACGAAATCAGTTCATGATCAGTCATGTGACCAGTACATGGTAGCTACGTGATCATTGCATGATCAGCTACGTGAGCAGTGCCTTATAGCCACGTGAATGAGTGCATGTTCAGCCACGTATCAGTGCCAATGATCATCCACAGTGATCAGTGCATGATCAGCCACGTGATCAGTGCATGGACAGGCAGTGATCAGTATAAGATCAGTCACGTGATCAGTGCATGATTCATTTACGTGTCGTGTGGATGATGAATCACCGTGACCATTATATGGTAAGCATCCGACCAAATTGCATGACCAGAGCACGTGAGCATGCTACAGCCACATGGATCAGTGCATGATCAAAATTACGTGACAGTGCATGATCAGTCCACGTGATCAGTGCAGTGGAGTCATGTAAACATGCAGGATAGGCACCTTGTCAGTGCACGACATCCCGAGATTAGGATGATCAGGCCATAGTGATCAGTGCAAGATAGCTACGCTATCAGGTGCATGATCAGTCATGCGGTGATCAGGTGCATGATACCACGTCAATATCAGTGCATGATAGCCACGTGATCAGTGCATA
>NW_020192105.1:0-15255 GCF_002263795.3 Bos taurus | reverse complement strand
TCAGTGCATGAGTCCGTCACCTGATGGGTGTATGATCAGTCACCTGACCGGTACATGGTAGCTACATGATCATTGCCATGATCAGCCACGTGATGGTAGTGCATGATAGCCACCTGATCAGTGCATGATCAGTCACGTGTTCAGTGCATGATCAGTCATGTAATCTGTGCATGACCAGGCACGTGATCAGTGTATGACCAGCCAAGTGATCAGTGCATGATATCCACGTGATCACTGCATGATCAGTCACGTGATCAGTGCATGATCAGTCACGTGATCAGTGGGATGATCAGCCACATGATCAGTGCATGATCAATTACGTGATCAGTGCATGATCAGTCACGTGACCAGTATATGGTAGCTAGGTGATCATTGCATGATCAGCCACATGAGCCGTGCATGATAGCCACGAGATCAGTGCATGATCAGTCACGTGATCAGTGCATGATCACTCACGTGAACAGTGCATGATAAGTCACCTGATCTGTGCATGATCAATTACGTGATCAGTGCATGATCACTCACGTGACCAGTACATGGTAGCTACGTGATCACTGCATGAACAGCCGCGTGAGCAGTGCATGATAGCCACGTGATCAGTGCATTATCAGTCACATGATCAGTGTATGATCATCCGGGTGATCAGTGCATGGCTGTCATGTGATCAGTGCATGATATAGACGTGATCAGTGCATGATCAGTCTCGTGATCAGTGTATGATCAACCACGTGATCAGTGCACGATAGCCAGGTAATGAGTGCATGATAGCCAGATGATCAGTGCATGATCAGTCACGTGATCATTGTATGATCAGCCAAGTAATCAGTGCATGATAGCCAACTGATCAGTGGGATGATCAGTCACGTGATCAGTGCATAGTCAGTCACGTGATCATTGCATGATCAGCCACGTGAATAGTGCATGATCAATTACGTGATCAGTGCATGATCAGTCACGTGATCAGTACATGATCAGTCACGTGAACAGTGCATGATCAGTCATGTGATCAGTGTATGACCAGCCAAGTGATCAGTGCATGATAGCCACGTGATCAGTGCATGATCAGTCACGTGATCAGTGCATGATCAGTCACGTGATCAGTGTATGATCAGCCACGTGATCTGCGCATGATCAGCAAAATGATCAGTGCATGATCAGCCACGTGATCAGTGCATGATCAGTCACATGATCAGTGCATGGTCAGTCACGTGATCAGTGCATGATCATCCACGTGATCAGTGCATGTGGAGTCATGTAGACAATGCATGATAGCGCCGTGATCAGTGCACGATCAGTCCATGATGAGTGTATGATCAGCCAAGTGATCAGTGCAAGAGAGCTACGTGATCAGTGCATGATCAAGCCACGTCATCAGTGGATGATAGCTACGTGAGCAGTGATTACAATTACGTGATCAGTGCATGCGCAATCACATGATCAGTGCATGAGAGCCACGTGATCAGTGCATGATTATTCACGTGATAGGTGTGTGATCAGCCACGTGAACAGTGCATGCTCAGTCACGTGATAAGGGCCTGCTGAGCTGCGTGATTACTGTCTGCTCATCTGCTTGACAATTGCCAGCTGAGCTGTACGGTTCCTGCCTGTCATCTCCTTGACAATTGCCACCTGTGCTGCATAATTCCTGCCTGCTCATCTACTTGATTATTGCCAGGTGAGCAGCAGATTTCTCAGAGCTGAGTTCCATATTATAGCCTGCTGACTGATTCCTGCCTACTCAGCTCTTTGTTCATTGCCTGCATATGCACATGATCAGTGTGTGACACAAACATGATCAGCACATGATCAGTCCATGATCAATGCATGATAAGCCAGGTGATCAGTGCATGATCAATTACGTGATCATTGCCATGATGAGCCACGTGAGCAGTGCATGATAGCCACGTGATCAGTGGCATGATCAGTCACATGATCAGTGCGTGATTAGTCACGTGTTCAGTGCATGATCAGCCACGTGATCAGTGCATGATCAATTACGTGATTAGTGCATGATCAGTTTACGTGAGCAGAGTATTATCAGCCATTTTATCAGTGCATGTTCAGACACGTGAATAGTGTGTGATCAGCCACATGGTCAGTGCATGATATCCAAGGGATCAGTGCATGATCATTCACGTAATCAGTGTATGATCAGCCACGTGAACAGTGCATGCTCAGTCACGTGATCAGGGCCTGCTGAGCTGCGTGATTAACTGTCTGCTCATCTGCTTGACAATTGCCAGCTGAGCTGCATGATCCTGCCTGTCATCTGCTTGACAATTGCCAGCTGTGCTGTGTAATTCCTGCCTGCTCAGCTGCTTGATTATTGCCAGCTGAGCAGCATGATTCCTCACACCTGAGTTCCATGATTATTGCCTGCTGACTGTTTGATTTCGTGCCTACTCAGCTCTTTGTTTATTGCCTCCAGAGGCACATGATCAGTGTATGAATAGCAAACATGATCAGCGCATGATCAGTCACATGACAGCGCCATTAAAGTCACGTGATCACTACATGATAGTCATGTGATTCAGTCCATGCTCAGTCACGTATCCAGTGCATGATCAGCCACGTGATCAGTGCATTGATCAGCCAGGTGAATCAGTTCATGATAGCTATGTGATCAGTTCATGATTTGTCACGTGATCTGTGCATGACCAGGCAGGTGATCAGTGTATGATCAGCCACGTGATCAGTGCATGATCCGTCACCTGATGGGTGTATGATCAGTCACCTGACCGGTACATGGTAGCTACATGATCATTGCATGATCAGCCACGTGAGTAGTGCATGATAGCCACCTGATCAGTGCATGATCAGTCACGTGTTCAGTGCATGATCAGTCATGTAATCTGTGCATGACCAGGCACGTGATCAGTGTATGACCAGCCAAGTGATCAGTGCATGATATCCACGTGATCACTGCATGATCAGTCACGTGATCAGTGCATGATCAGTCACGTGATCAGTGGATGATCAGCCACATGATCAGTGCATGATCAATTACGTGATCAGTGCATGATCAGTCACGTGACCAGTATATGGTAGCTAGGTAATCATTGCATGATCAGCCACATGAGCCGTGCATGATAGCCACGAGATCAGTGCATGATCAGTCACGTGATCAGTGCATGATCACTCACGTGAACAGTGCATGATAAGTCACCTGATCAGTGCATGATCAATTACGTGATCAGTGCATGATCACTCACGTGACCAGTACATGGTAGCTACGTGATCACTGCGATGAACAGCCGCCGTGAGCAGTGCATGATAGCCACGTGATCAGTGCATAATCTGTCACATGGATCAGTGTATGATCATCCGGGTGATCAGTGCATGGGCAGTCATGTGATCAGTGCATATATAGACGTGATCAGTGCTGATCAGTCCTCGTGATCAGTGTATGATCAACCACGTGAATCAGTGCACGATAGCCAGGTAATGAGTGCATGATAGCCAGATGATCAGTGCATGATAAGTCACGGATCATTGTATGATCAGCAGTAATCAGTGCATGATAGCCAACTGATCAGTGGATGATCAGTCACGTGATCAGTGCATAGTCAGTCACGTGATCATTGCATGATCAGCCCACGTGAATAGTGCATGATCAATTACGTGATCAGTGCATGAATCGTCAGTGATCAGTACATGATCGCAGTGAACAGTGCATGATCAGTCATGTGATCAGTGTATGACCAGGCCAAGTGATCAGTGCATGATAGCCACGTGAATCAGTGCATGATCAGTCACGTGATCAGTGCATGATCAGTCACGTGATCAGTGTATGATCAAGCCACGTGATCTGCGCATGATCAGCAAAATGATCAGTGCATGATCAGCCACGTGATCAGTGCATGATCAGTCACATGATCAGTGCATGCTCAGTCACGTGATCAGTGCATGATCATCCACGTGATCAGTGCATGTGGAGTCATGTAGACAATGAATGATAGCGCCGTGATCAGTGCACGATCAGTCCCATGATGAGTGTATGATCAGCCAAGTGATCAGTGCAAGAGGAGCTACGTGATCAGTGCATGATCAGCCACGTCATCAGTGCATGATAGCTACGTGAGCAGTGCATACAATTACGTGATCAGTGCATGCGCAATCACATGATCAGTGCATGAGAGCCACGTGATCAGTGCATGATTATTCACGTGATAGGTGGTTGATCAGCCACGTGAACAGTGCATGCTCAGTCACGTGATAAGGGCCTGCTGAGCTGCGTGATACTGTCTGCTCATCTGGCTTGACAATTGCCAGCTGAGCTGTACGGTTCCTGCCTGTCATCTCCTGACAATTGCCACCTGTGCTGCATAATTCCTGCCTGCTCATCTACTTGATTATTGCCAGGTGAGCAGCATGATTTCTCAGAGCTGAGTTCCATGATTATAGCCTGCTGACTGATTCCTGCCTACTCAGCTCTTTTGTTCATTGCCTGCAGATGCACATGATCAGTGTGTGACACCAAACATGATTCAGCACATGATCAGTCACATGATCAATGCATGATAAGCCAGGTGATCAGTGCATGATCAATTACGTGATCATTGCATGATGAGCCACGTGAGCAGTGCATGATAGCCACGTGATCAGTGCATGATCAGTCACATGATCAGTGCGTGATTAGTCACGTGTTCAGTGCATGATCAGCCACGTGATCAGTGCATGATCAATTACGTGATTAGTGCATGATCAGTTACGTGAGCAGAGTATGATCAGCCATGTGATCAGTGCATGGTCAGACCCGTGAAGAGTGTGTGATCAGCCACATGGTCAGTGCATGATATCCAAGGGATCAGTGCATGATCATTCACGTAATCAGTGTATGATCAGCCACGTGAACAGTGCATGCTCAGTCACGTGATCAGGGCCTGCTGAGCTGCGTGATTCCTGTCTGATCATCTGCTTGACAATTGCCAGCTGAGCTGCACGATTCCTGCCTGTCGTCTGCTTGACAATTGCCAGCTGTGCTGCGTAATTCCTGCCTGCTCAGCTGCTTGATTATTGCCAGCTGAGCAGCATGATTCCTCACAGCTGAGTTCCATGATTATTGCCTGCTGACTGTTTGATTCGTGCCTACTCAGCTCTTTGTTTATTGCCTCCAGAGGCACATGATCAGTGTATGATAGCAAACATGATCAGCGCATGATCAGTCACATGATCAGCGCCATTAAGTCACGTGATCACTACATGATAGTCATGTGATCAGTCCATGCTCAGTCACGGTATCAGTGCATGATCAGCCACGTGATCAGTGCATGATCAGCCAGGTGATCAGTTCATGATAGCTATGTGATCAGTTCATGATTTGTCACGTGATCTGTGCATGACCAGGCAGGTGATCAGTGTATGATCAGCCACGTGATCAGTGCATGATCCGTCACCTGATGGGTGTATGATCAGTCACCTGACCGGTACATGGTAGCTACATGATCATTGCATGATCAGCCACGTGAGTAGTGCATGATCAGTCACGTGTTCAGTGCATGATCAGTCATGTTAATCTGTGCATGACCAGGCACGTGATCAGTGTATGACCAGCCAAGTGATCAGTGCATGATATCCACGTTGATCACTGCATGATCAGTCACGTGATCAGTGCATGATCAGTCACGTGATCAGTGGATGATCAGCCACATGATCAGTGCATGATCAATTACGTGATCAGTGCATGATCAGTCACGTGACCAGTATATGGTAGCTAGGTAATCATTGCATGATCAGCCACATGAAGCCGTGCATGATAGCCACGAGATCAGTGCATGATCAGTCACGTGATCAGTGCATGATCACTCACGTGAACAGTGCATGATAAGTCACCTGATCTGTGCATGATCAATTACGTGATCAGTGCATGATCACTCACGTGACCAGTACATGGTAGCTACGTGATCACTGCATGAACAGCCGCGTGAGCAGTGCATGATAGCCACGTGATCAGTGCATGATCTGTCACATGATCAGTGTATGATCATCCGGGTGATCAGTGCATGGGCAGTCATGTGATCAGTGCATGATATAGACGTGATCAGTGCATGATCAGTCTCGTGATCAGTGTATGATCAACCACGTGATCAGTGCACGATAGCCAGGTAATGAGTGCATGATAGCCAGATGATCAGTGCATGATCAGTCACGTGATCATTGTATATCAGCCAAGTAATCAGTGCATGATAGCCAACTGATCAGTGGATGATCAGTCCACGTGATCAGTGCATAGTCAGTCACGTGATCATTGCATGATCAGCCACGTGAATAGTGCATGATCAATTCGGATCATGCATGATCAACGTGATCATACATGATCAGTCACCGTGAACAGTGCATGATCAGTCATGTGATCAGTGTATGACCAGCCAAGTGATCAGTGCATGATAGCCACGTGATCAGTGCATGATCAGTCACGTGATCAGTGCAATGATCAGTCACGTGATCAGTGTATGATCAGCCACGTGATCTGCGCAATGATCAGCAAAATGATCAGTGCATGATCAGCCACGTGATCAGTGCATGATCAGTCACATGATCAGTGCATGGTCAGTCACGTGATCAGTGCATGATCATCCACGTGATCAGTGCATGTGGAGTCATGTAGACAATGAATGATAGCGCCGTGATCAGTGCACGATCAAGTCCCATGATGAGTGTATGATCAGCCAAGTGATCAGTGCAAGAGAGCTACGTGATCAGTGCATGATCAGCCACGTCATCAGTGCATGATAGCTACGTGAGCAGTGCATACAATTACGTGATCAGTGCATGCGCAATCACATGATCAGTGCATGAGAGCCACGTGATCAGTGCATGATTATTCACGTGATAGGTGTGTGATCAGCCACGTGAACAGTGCATGCTCAGTCACGTGATAAGGGCCTGCTGAGCTGCGTGATTACTGTCTGCTCATCTGCTTGACAATTGCCAGCTGAGCTGTACGGTTCCTGCCTGTCATCTCCTTGACAATTGCCACCTGTGCTGCATAATTCCTGCCTGCTCATCTACTTGATTATTGCCAGGTGAGCAGCATGATTTCTCAGAGCTGAGTTCCATGATTATAGCCTGCTGACTGATTCCTGCCTACTCAGCTCTTTGTTCATTGCCTGCAGATGCACATGATCAGTGTGTGACACCAAACATGATCAGCACATGATCAGTCACATGATCAATGCATGATAAGCCAGGTGATCAGTGCATGATCAATTACGTGATCATTGCATGATGAGCCACGTGAGCAGTGCATGATAGCCACGTGATCAGTGCATGATCAGTCACATGATCAGTGCGTGATTAGTCACGTGTTCAGTGCATGATCAGCCACGTGATCAGTGCATGATCAATTACGTGATTAGTGCATGATCAGTTACGTGAGCAGAGTATGATCAGCCATGTGATCAGTGCATGGTCAGACACGTGAAGAGTGTGTGATCAGCCACATGGTCAGTGCATGATATCCAAGGATCAGTGCATGATCATTCACGTAATCAGTGTATGATCAGCCACGTGAACAGTGCATGCTCAGTCACGTGATCAGGGCCTGCTGAGCTGCGTGATTCCTGTCTGATCATCTGCTTGACAATTGCCAGCTGAGCTGCACGATTCCTGCCTGTCGTCTGCTTGACAATTGCCAGCTGTGCTGCGTAATTCCTGCCTGCTCAGCTGCTTGATTATTGCCAGCTGAGCAGCATGATTCCTCACAGCTGAGTTCCATGATTATTGCCTGCTGACTGTTTGATTCGTGCCTACTCAGCTCTTTGTTTATTGCCTCCAGAGGCACATGATCAGTGTATGATAGCAAACATGATCAGCGCATGATCAGTCACATGATCAGCGCCATTAAGTCACGTGATCACTACATGATAGTCATGTGATCAGTCCATGCTCAGTCACGGTATCAGTGCATGATCAGCCACGTGATCAGTGCATGATCAGCCAGGTGATCAGTTCATGATAGCTATGTGATCAGTTCATGATTTGTCACGTGATCTGTGCATGACCAGGCAGGTGATCAGTGTATGATCAGCCACGTGAATCAGTGCATGATCCGTCACCTGATGGGTGTATGATCAGTCACCTGACCGGTACATGGTAGCTACATGATCATTGCATGATCAGCCACGTGAGTAGTGCATGATAGCCACCTGATCAGTGCATGATCAGTCACGTGTTCAGTGCATGATCAGTCATGTAATCTGTGCATGACCAGGCACGTGATCAGTGTATGACCAGCCAAGTGATCAGTGCATGATATCCACGTGATCACTGCATGATCAGTCACGTGATCAGTGCATGATCAGTCACGTGATCAGTGGATGATCAGCCACATGATCAGTGCATGATCAATACGTGATCAGTGCATGATCAGTCACGTGACCAGTAAATGGTAGCTAGGTAATCATTGCATGATCAGCCACATGAGCCGTGCATGATAGCCACGAGATCAGTGCATGATCAGTCACGTGATCAGTGCATGATCACTCACGTGAACAGTGCATGATAAGTCACCTGATCAGTGCATGATCAATTACGTGATCAGTGCATGATCACTCACGTGACCAGTACATGGTAGCTACGTGATCACTGCATGAACAGCCGCGTGAGCAGTGCATGATAGCCACGTGATCAGTGCATAATCTGTCACATGATCAGTGTATGATCATCCGGGTGATCAGTGCATGGGCAGTCATGTGATCAGTGCATGATATAGACGTGATCAGTGCATGATCAGTCTCGTGATCAGTGTATGATCAACCACGTGATCAGTGCACGATAGGCCAGGTAATGAGTGCATGATAGCCAGATGATCAGTGCATGATCAGTCACGTGATCATTGTATGATCAGCCAAGTAATCAGTGCATGATAGCCAACTGATCAGTGGATGGATCAGTCACGTGATCAGTGCATAGTCAGTCACGTGATCATTGCATGATCAGCCACGTGAATAGTGCATGATCAATTACGTGATCAGTGCATGATCAGTCACGTGATCAGTTCATGATCAGTCACGTGATCAGTGCATGATCAGTCATGTGATCAGTGTATGACCAGCCAAGTGATCAGTGCATGATAGCCACGTGATCAGTGCATGATCAGTCACGTGATCAGTGCATGATCAGTCACGTGATCAGTGTATGATCAGCCACGTGATCAGTGCATGATCAGAAAAATGATAAGTGCATGATCAATTACGTGATCAGTGCATGATCAGCCACGTGATCAGTGCATGATCAGTCACATGATCAGTGCATGGTCAGTCACGTGATCAGTGCATGATCATCCACGTGATCAGTGCATGTGGAGTCATGTAGACAATGCATGATAGCGCCGTGATCAGTGCACGATCAGTCCCATGATGAGTGTATGATCAGCCAAGTGATCAGTGCAAGAGAGCTACGTGATCAGTGCATGATCAGCCACGTCATCAGTGCATGATAGCTACGTGAGCAGTGCATACAATTACGTGATCAGTGCATGCGCAATCACATGATCAGTGCATGAGAGCCACGTGATCAGTGCATGATTATTCACGTGATAGGTGTGTGATCAGCCACGTGAACAGTGCATGCTCAGTCACGTGATAAGGGCCTGCTGAGCTGCGTGATTACTGTCTGCTCATCTGCTTGACAATTGCCAGCTGAGCTGTACGGTTCCTGCCTGTCATCTCCTTGACAATTGCCACCTGTGCTGCATAATTCCTGCCTGCTCATCTACTTGATTATTGCCAGGTGAGCAGCATGATTTCTCAGAGCTGAGTTCCCATGATTATAGGCTGCTGACTGATTCCTGCATACTCAGCTCTTTGTTCATTGCCTGCAGATGCACATGATCAGTGTGTGACACCAAACATGATCAGCACATGATCAGTCACATGATCAATGCATGATAAGCCAGGTGATCAGTGCATGATCAATTACGTGATCATTGCATGATGAGCCACGTGAGCAGTGCATGATAGCCACGTGATCAGTGCATGATCAGTCACATGATCAGTGCGTGATTAGTCACGTGTTCAGTGCATGATCAGCCACGTGATCAGTGCATGATCAATTACGTGATTAGTGCATGATCAGTTACGTGAGCAGAGTATGATCAGCCATGTGATCAGTGCATGGTCAGACACGTGAAGAGTGTGTGATCAGCCACATGGTCAGTGCATGATATCCAAGGGATCAGTGCATGATCATTCACGTAATCAGTGTATGATCAGCCACGTGAACAGTGCATGCTCAGTCACGTGATCAGGGCCTGCTGAGCTGCGTGATTCCTGTCTGATCATCTGCTTGACAATTGCCAGCTGAGCTGCACGATTCCTGCCTGTCGTCTGCTTGACAATTGCCAGCTGTGCTGCGTAATTCCTGCCTGCTCAGCTGCTTGATTATTGCCAGCTGAGCAGCATGATTCCTCACAGCTGAGTTCCATGATTATTGCCTGCTGACTGTTTGATTCGTGCCTACCAGCTCTTTGTTTATTGCCTCCAGAGGACATGATCAGTGTATGATAGCAAAACATGATCAGCGCATGATCAGTCACATGATCAGTCGCCATTAAGTCACGTGATCACTTACATGATACTCATGTGATCAGTCCATGCTCAGTCACGGTATCAGTGCATGATCAGCCACGTGATCAGTGCATGATCAGCCAGGTGATCAGTTCATGATAGCTATGTGATCAGTTCATGATTTGTCACGTGATCTGTGCATGACCAGGCAGGTGATCAGTGTATGATAGCCACGTGATCAGTGCATGATCCGTCACCTGATGCGTTGTATGATCAGTCAAACTGACCTTTTTGTACATGGTAGCTACATGATCATTGCATGATGCGAAGGCCACGTGAGTAGTGCATGATCCAAAGGTTCAAGTGTTCAAGTGCATGATCCAGTCACGTGGTTCAGTGCATGATCAGTCATGTAATCTGTGCATGACCAGGCACGTGAATTCAGTGTAGACCAGCCAAAGTGATCAGTGAGTGAATATCCACGTGATCACTGCATGATCAGTCAGCGTGATCGTGGCAATGATGCAATTATGTGATCAAGTGCATGATCAGTCAACGTGAACGCAGTATATGGTAGCCTAGGTAATCATTGCCATGATCAGGCCACATGAGCCGTGCATGATAGCCACGAGATCAGGTGCATGATCAGTCACGTGATTCAGTGCATGATCACTGCACAGTGAACCAAGTGCATGATAAGTACGCTGATCAGTGCATGATCAATTACGTGATCAGTGCATGATCACTCACGTGACCAGTACATGGTAGCTACGTGATCACTGCATGAACAGCCGCGTGAGCAGTGCATGATAGCCACGTGATCAGTGCATGATCTGTCACATGATCAGTGTATGATCATCCGGGTGATCAGTGCATGGGCAGTCATGTGATCAGTGCATGATATAGACGTGATCAGTGCATGATCAGTCTCGTGATCAGTGTATGATCAACCACGTGATCAGTGCACGATAGCCAGGTAATGAGTGCATGATAGCCAGATGATCAGTGCATGATCAGTCACGTGATCATTGTATGATCAGCCAAGTAATCAGTGCATGATAGCCAACTGATCAGTGGATGATCAGTCACGTGATCAGTGCATAGTCAGTCACGTGATCATTGCATGATCAGCCACGTGAATAGTGCATGATCAATTACTGATCAGTGCAGATCATCACGTGATCAGTACATGATCAGTCACGTGAACAGTGCATGATCAGTCATGTGATCAGTGTATGACCAGCCAAGTGATCAGTGCATGATAGCCACGTGATCAGTGCATGATCAGTCACGTGATCAGTGCATGATCAGTCACGTGATCAGTGTATGATCAGCCACGTGATCTGCGCATGATCAGCAAAATGATCAGTGCATGATCAGCCACGTGATCAGTGCATGATCAGTCACATGATCAGTGCATGGTCAGTCACGTGATCAGTGCATGATCATCCACGTGATCAGTGCATCTGGAGTCATGTAGACAATGCATGATAGCGCCGTGATCAGTGCAACGATCAGTCCCATGATGAGTGTATGATCAGCCAAGTGATCAGTGCAAAGAGCTACGTGATCAGTGCATGATCAGCCACGTCATCAGTGCATGATAGCTACGTGAGCAGTGCATACAATTACGTGATCAGTGCATGCGCAATCACATGATCAGTGCATGAGAGCCACGTGATCAGTGCATGATTATTCACGTGATAGGTGTGTGATCAGCCACGTGAACAGTGCATGCTCAGTCACGTGATAAGGGCCTGCTGAGCTGCGTGATTACTGTCTGCTCATCTGCTTGGACCAATTTGCCAGCTGAGCTGTACGATTCCTGCCTGTCATCTCCTTGACAATTGCCACCTTGTGCTGCATAATCCTGCCTGCTCATCTACTTGATTATTGCCAGGTGAGCAGCATGATTTCTCAGAGCTGAGTTCCATGATTATAGCCTGCTGACTGATTCCTGCCTACTCAGCTCTTTGTTCATTGCCTGCAGAGGCACATGATCAGTGTGTGACACCAAACATGATCAGCACATGATCAGTCACATGATCAATGCATGATAAGCCAGGTGATCAGTGCATGATCAATTACGTGATCATTGCATGATGAGCCACAGTGAGCAGTGCAATGATAGCCACGTGATCAGTGCATGATCAGTCACAATGATCAGTGCGTGATTAGTCACGTGTTCAGTGCATGATCAGCCACAGTGATCAGTGCATGATCAATTACGTGATTATGCATGATCAGTTACGTGAGCAGAGTATGATCAGCCATGTGATTCAGTGCATGGTCAGACACGTGAAGAGTGTGTGATCAGCCAATGGTCAGTGCATGATATCCAAGGATCAGTGCATGATCATTCACGTAATCAGTGTATGATCAGCCACGTGAACAGTGCATCTTCAGTCACGTGATGCAGGGCCTGCTGAGCCTGATTCCTTGTGATCATCGCTTTGACAATTGCCAGCTGAAGCTGCACGATTCCTGCCTTCGTCTGCATTGACAATTGCCAGCTGTGCTGCCGTAATTCCTGCACTTGCTCAGCTGCTTGATTATTGCCAGCTGAGCAGCATGATTCCTCACAGCTGAGTTCCATATTATTGCCTGCTGACTGTTTGATTCGTGCCTACTCAGCTCTTTGTTTATTGCCTTCCAGAGGCACATGATCAGTGTATGATAGCAAACATGATCAGCGCATATCAGTCCATGATCAGCGCCATTAATCACGTGCATCACTACATGATAGTCATGTTGATCAGTCCATGCTCATCACGGATCAGTGCATGATCAGCCACGTGATCAGTGCATGATCAGCCAGGGTGATCAGATTCATGTAGCTATGTGATCAGTTCATGATGTTGTCACGTGATCTGTGCATGACCAGGCGAGGTGATCAGTGTATGATCAGCCCACGTGATACAGTGCATGATCCGTCACCTGATGGTGTATGATCAGTCACCTGACCGGTACATGGTAGCTACATGATCATTGCATGATCAGCCACGTGAAGTGATGTGCATGATCAGTCAACCGTGTTCAGTGCATGATCAGTCATGTAATCTGTGCATGACCAGGCACGTGATCAGTGTATGACCAGCCAAGTGATCAGTGCATGATATCCACGTGATCACTGCATGATCAGTCACGTGATCAGTGCATGATCAGTCACGTGATCAGTGGATGATCAGCCACATGATCAGTGCATGATCAATTACGTGATCAGTGCATGATCAGTCACGTGACCAGTATATGGTAGCTAGGTAATCATTGCCATGATCAGCCACATGAGCCGTGCATGATAGCCACGAGATCAGTGCATGATCAGTCACGTGATCAGTGCATGATCACTCACGTGGAACAGTGCATGATAAGTCACCTGATCTGTGCATGATCAATTACGTGATCAGTGCATGATCACTCACGTGACCAGTACATGATAGCTACGTGATCACTGCCATGAACAGCCGCGTGAGCAGTGCATGATAGCCACGTGATCAGTGCATGATCTGTCACATGATCAGTGTATGATCATCCGGGTGATCAGTGCATGGGCAGTCATGTGATCAGTGCATGATATAGACGTGATCAGTGCATGATCAGTCTCGTGATCAGTGTATGATCAACCACGTGATCAGTGCACGATAGCCAGGTAATGAGTGCATGATAGCCAGATGATCAGTGCATGATCAGTCACGTGATCATTGTATGATCAGCCAAGTAATCAGTGCATGATAGCCAACTGATCAGTGGATGATCAGTCACGTGATCAGTGCATAGTCAGTCACGTGATCATTGCATGATCAGCCACGTGAATAGTGCATGATCAATTACGTGATCAGTACATGATCAGTCACGTGAACAGTGCATGATCAGTCATGTGATCAGTGTATGACCAGCCAAGTGATCAGTGCATGATAGCCACGTGATCAGTGCATGAGCAGTCACGTGATCAGTGCATGATCAGTCACGTGATCAGTGTATGATCAGCCACGTGATCTGCGCATGATCAGCAAAATGATCAGTGCATGATCAGCCACGTGATCAGTGCATGATCAGTCACATGATCAGTGCATGGTCAGTCACGTGATCAGTGCATGATCATCCACGTGATCAGTGCATGTGGAGTCATGTAGACAATGAATGATAGCGCCGTGATCAGTGCACGATCAGTCCCATGATGAGTGTATGATCAGCCAAGTGATCAGTGCAAGAGAGCTACGTGATCAGTGCATGATCAGCCACGTCATCAGTGCATGATAGCTACGTGAGCAGTGCATACAATTACGTGATCAGTGCATGCGCAATCACATGATCAGTGCATGAGAGCCACGTGATCAGTGCATGATTATTCACGTGATAGGTGTGTGATCAGCCACGTGAACAGTGCATGCTCAGTCACGTGATAAGGGCCTGCTGAGCTGCGTGATTACTGTCTGCTCATCTGCTTGACAATTGCCAGCTGAGCTGTACGGTTCCTGCCTGTCATCTCCTTGACAATTGCCACCTGTGCTGCATAATTCCTGCCTGCTCATCTACTTGATTATTGCCAGGTGAGCAGCATGATTTCTCAGAGCTGAGTTCCATGATTATAGCCTGCTGACTGATTCCTGCCTACTCAGCTCTTTGTTCATTGCCTGCAGATGCACATGATCAGTGTGTGACACCAAACATGATCAGCACATGATCAGTCACATGATCAATGCATGATAAGCCAGGTGATCAGTGCATGATCAATTACGTGATCATT
>NW_020192104.1:0-11483 GCF_002263795.3 Bos taurus | reverse complement strand
GAGACGACTCGCCGATCCTGGGGCAAGTTCGCTGATACGATCTTCAGGGCTCAAATTTTGTTTCAATTTGCCCCTCACACCGCCCCCTCCCCCCCCCCCACAGTAGCTTACCCCTACGCAAACGCTTCAAAAATGTTAGATTGGCAGTTTGAGGATACCTGTGGAACTTTCCAACTGTATGTAGTTCCTACGCTCCCCTTTACCCTATGGGGGAGGGACGTGCTGTCTCAAATAGGAGATACTCAGAGAAGGGTTTTCTCAATTTCTTAGTTATCAACAGGTGGTACAATTAACAATACTTTATATATTGTTATAAATACATAATATAAATATATTTGCCTAATTACAGTTTGCCTAATTAGATATGGGTATAAATAAAATATAATAAAGGTATACCTAATTCTATTTATAGATCTATACTTACTTAATTTGTATATAAATCAATATATGTATTATATATATACTGTATAATTAAATGTATATTGCAGTAATATAATGTGTGTGGCTGATATTAATTGGTATGGATTGATGTGCTGTGATGATATATGTTCTGTATGCTGTATAATTATATATGTGTGACATGTATTACTGCAGTACATTGGTTTGTGTTGGTTGGTATTGGCTGTGTGCGTGTTGTATTGCTGTAATATATATGAATTAATATATTAATTATAAGATTAATTCAAGTATATTGATTTATATATATTGTATGTCAATAAGTTTATACTTGTTGCCATATATAAATACATTTTGCATTTAGGTATATCTGTATACCAAAATGAGATAAGGAGGTTATACATTTATTATTTAAATTTATACGGAGACCTAAACTAAACATTAGACCTAAATTAACATATCTCTAAATTTATGTTGTTAAAATGTAAATTTTAAAAATTTAAGAAATTAAATTGACAACTGCTTGACAATTCCTTTGCCATAAACCACCCCCCATAGGTGTAACTGGGGTGGCCAGACAAAAAATTGTGGTTTTATAGCAAAACGGCCCCCTAGAGTGGGTCCATCTTCCTGCTCAAACTAAAAAGGTAGTGGCTTCTTATCCAGGATTGATAGCTACTTTGATATTAAAGGAAAAAAGTGGAACATTGAATTATTTGGTAAAGAGCCATCAGAAAATTGTAATTCCATATAATAAGGAACAACTTGATGCTCTTCTAATGTTTGAAAATTGGCAGATTGCTATAGGAAACTATTTTGGTCAAAATTTTGCATCATTTACCCTCACATGTTTTGCTGAATTTTATATCCAGACATCCAGTTATTTTTCCTGTCAGATGTAAACAATCTCCTAGTCCAAATGCTCAGATAGCCTTTACTGACGGGTCAGCAAATGGTAAAGCCTCCATAGTTACTAAAAATCACCAAAAAAGTTTTAGAAACACAGAAAACTTCAGCTTAAAGCGCTGAAATAACAACAGTCATAAAGGCTTTTGCTATGTTTGCAGATGAGGAATTTAACCTTTATTCTGATTCTCAGTATATTGTCAGGTTGTTTCCACACATTGAAACTGCGGTTTTGCCTGAAAGTAAAACTACCATATTTCATTTGTTAAGTAAATTACAGCAACAAATTTGGAAGACAAATAAAATATTTTTCATTGGAAACATTCGGGCTCATTCCGGATTGCCCGGCCCTTAAAATGCCCTTTAATGATTTGGCTAACTTGTTAACCAGAAATACAGTGGCTTCTGTGATTGAGGAGGCCAGAGCCTCTCACTCACTTCATCAATACGCTACTGCTTTAAGATATCAATTCCAAATTCCCAGAGAGACTGCTCGAGAAATTGTGCGTTCTTGCTTATATTGCCCCACTGTTTATAATAGTCTACCTATGGGAGTTAATACTCGCGGTCTCAAACCTAACGTACTCTGGCAAATGGATCTAACTCATGTCTCTTCATTTGGAAAACTGTCCTTTGTTCTTTAACTGTAGACACCTTTTCTCATGTTATTATTGCAACTGCTCGTACAGGGGAAGCAGTTAAAGATGTAATACAACATCTCTTTACTTGTTTTTCATATTTGGGCCTACCAAAAGCTTTGAAAACTGACAATGCTCCTGCTTATACTTCTAAGTCTTTTCAGGAAACATAATACAGGCATCTCTTATAATCCCCAGGGACAGGCCATTGTTGAAAGAGCGCATCAAACATTAAAAATCCAAATTCAAAAACTAAAAGAAGGGGAGTTTAAGTATAGTTCTCCCCATCAAATCTTGCAACATGCTCTTTTCGTAATAAATATTTGCTCTTTTCGTAATAAATATTCTAAATACTGATCTGGCTAGAACTACTGCAATGCTTCGTCATTGGTGCCTGGAGCAATTAAATGCAAAACCGTTAGTCAAATGGAAGGACCTTCTCTCAGGACAATGGAAGGGTCCTGATCCCTTATTAACTAGCGGTCGAGGATGTGCTTGTATTTTTCCACAGGATGCAGATTCTCCAATTTAGATCCAAGACAGGTTGATTCGCCATGTTGCAGACCCCCAGACATCCAGTTCCCCCATTGCTTCGATCACAAAAGAGGAGCCCGCCGGAAGGGGAGGCAAGATAAACATCGAGATCCCGGCAAGACTGACGGGGCTGCTGCAGTGCGAACTCCAACCAGAAAATAATTCTACTTATTCTGCTTTGGCTTGTCTACCCTCTCCTTATGTTTTTCTCTTTACCAATGGTTCTGGAAAACTTAATGTACATGTGACTTTCACTGGTGGACCCAATGTAGTGACTTGTGAACAATGCATGCTCTCATTTTGTTTAAACCCTCAATATAATGTTTGCTCTTTGGTAGTGTTACAATGTCCACCTTATCTTATGATGTAACCACTTATTGATATAACTATAGTCTTGCTATGTTACAACAACTACAAGATTTAATGTGATCACGACGATTTGTGGGCTTTACTTATTTTAGGAATATCAGCTTTAATAGCAGCAATTACTTCTGTTACTGCGGCAGCAATATCATTGACTCAACAAGTGCATACTGCCCAATATGTTGATACCATGTCTAAAAATGTTTCTTTAACTCTAGCAACACAGGAAGTTATAGATAGAAAATTGGAGATGAGAGTAGACGCCTTAGAAGAGGCAATAATGCATATTGGGACTGAGTTACAGGCTTTAAAAGTGAAAATGGCTCTGTCTTGCCACGCTGATTAACGGTGGATATGCGTGACATCTTTAAAGGTAAACGAGACAAATTATGAATGGGAAAAAATCAAAAATCGTATCTCAGGTGTTTGGAACAGCTCTGACATTGGCCTGGACTTAGGGAAATTTCATAATCAAATACAGACCCTGGAACACTCTCGACTGGATTTTACCACCGCTGGAGCAGCTAATGACTTATTTCACACCTTCTCTAACTTTACTTCTGGAAAAAACATTCTGTCTAATATCTTTAGTTCTAGTTATGCTTCTCATAATCATTCTTCCTTGTATTGTCAGGATTCTTCGGCAGAACATTCAAAAGCTCGCGACTGAGCTGCATCTGGCTGTTTTAAGAAATAAAAAAGGGGGAGATGCCGGGAGCCGGCATATTGCATATTGAGTGCATATTGCATATTGAGTGCAGCACTTTTCAGGATCTGGAATAGCTCAACTGGAAATTCTATCACTGCCGGTAGCCAGCGTGAGGAACTCCGCCCATGACAAAGGTCATGAGGAAGGAGGCTCGGCATACGCAAAGGCGGGATCGAGCTTCAGGAGTCCCCCTGGAAATTCTCGAGCATATACCCCCAAAACCAGAATCTGCCTACTTTCTGCTTTGTGCTTTCACCTACACCTCTGACTTTACGGGGGGCTGTCCCCCACTACCTCTCTGAAAAAAGTTAGCTTACAGCTCCAGTTAATAATTCCTGGGTGTGACAGTGTTTAACCTACAAACTCCTTTGGAAATCCTCTAGCCTGCCTGAATAGGTTTTTCCGGCCTCATGTGATTGTTCAGAGCCTCCCAACTGTGAGAGGCAGGAGATGTTCTAAACTGTCTAAACACAGATTCTTTTGAGTAGTTAAAAGATTGATTAGAAATTGTATTGGTGAAGGGATTTTCACTTGTTGGGCCAATGTTTGCTGCTAAGTTTCCATATCCCTTACCTGCTGTGTCCCTGGCAGTGTATTGGTTAATATAATTGGTGTAAATAGTAGCTTTAATGTTTGTAACCTGGGACCCTTGAGTTAATTCTTTTTCTTGTTGTAGCCCACCACACCTTTGCGCTGTAGGAATGCAACTGTATCTAATGCTTTTGGAGGGTGGCTCCTGACCAATCACCTTTAGAGAAAAATAAGTTTTCTGAAGAAAAGGTCTTAAAATGTTAACAGGCCTCCGGGCCAGAAGATGATGCAAATCACCTAAGCTTTTGCATATGATAAGTTTGCAGGAAGAAAGCCTGGTTTGCTGCAAGACTCTACCCCTTCCCCCATTATCCTCTGTGCATAACTTAAGGTATAAAAACTACTTTGAAAAATAAAGTGCGGGCCTTGTTCACCGAAACTTGGTCTCACCATGTCGTTCTTTCTCTTACCTTCTGGCTGAATTATTCAGCCTCTTTTCTCCACTGAATTTCCTCACTGAGCTATCCTTATTTCAGCCTCTTTTCTCCACTGAATTTCCTCACTGAGCTATCCTCATTCTATTACTCTTTATATCCTTAATTAACGTTTAATTAAGCAATTGTTTCCTGATCTTCGCCTATGCCGTCTCTCCTTCGAATACCCTGGTTCAGCCGGGGCTGGTCCCCGGCAGGTACCGGGAAATCGGGGTGCTTCGCAACGTGGAAGCACCCACGAGGCCACGTCTGGAATGTCGTCGTGAGACCGGCCTCATCCTGAGGTGCGACCGGAAGGTCGGGAACCCCTTCCAGACAAAGCAGGGGAGTCGACCCTCCTGTCGAGATCAGGAGGGTAGAAGGGGCTCAGAGGAAGTGGTGCCGGAAAACCTCGGTGTTCCTCTCCAGGGAGACCGGGATGCCGGGGAATTTTGTGGGGGTGCATCAAGGGTGCCAAGTACCGTTTCGACCTCCAATTCCTAACGTGGGACTTCTCCTGAGACGCTGTAGCGGGAATGGGCTTCATCTTGCGATGACGGGGGAACCACGTGGTTTTTCTCGAGTTGCGGCGGGATTCTCGAGTTACGACGGGGAATTCAGGATGCCTCTTGTGTTGGCCCAGGGAAGTCCAATCTTCCATTCGAGTTGCGAAGGAAAGCTGGGGATTGCTCTCGAGTGACTGCAGGGCGAATAGACCTCATCTAGGCTTGTGTCCAGAAGCCGAGGTTCCTCTCCAGGGGCGACCGGGATCTCGGGGTTGCATTCCAGACGCACCCGGGGAGACAGGCATTCATCTCGAGTGGAAGCAAAGAAGCCCGCTCTGCTCTCGAATCGCGACGGGTATCTCTTGGAGCTCACTGGGTGGACTAAAGGGAGTCAAGCTTCCTGAGGCGTTTGGAGAGAGGTCGCGAGATTGGCCTCTAGGCCATGCAGGAGACGAAGGCCCTCATCTCCGCGATGACGGGGGAGTCTCGGGGTGGTTCTCGAGCGGCGGCCCCAGGGTGCGGTTTCTCACGAGGTACGACGGCGAGGTCAGTGAGCCTCTCGTAGGGCGCCAGGGAAGTCGGGTCTCCATGCGAGTGTCGAGGGGGAGCACGTCATTGCTCTCGAGTCATGGTAGGGGAATCTGGCTTCGAGACGTGTTGAAGAAGGTCTCTCGAGGTCTTTCTCGGATTGAGGCAGGAAACCCTGGCTTCCCTCGACTGGTGCAGGTGACCTCAGGGGGCTTCTCATGGTGGCTCTGAGAAGTCAGGGAAACTGGAGGTGGGAGGGGCCTCTCGGGACTCCACTGGTTTAGGTGCATTGGAAGAGGGCCTCATCTCCATTTGAGGCAGGAACCTCAGGGTTCCTCTGCTTTCAGACTCCGATGGCAGGGTCCCTGCAGACTGGGGACAGGAGAGTCAGGCCTCGTCTTGGGTTGAGGCATGGAACTCCGCTTGCCTCTCGAGGTGTCCCCGGGGAGAGAGGCCACTTGTCGAGCTATATTTGGAACCTGGGGGTTTTTTCCCGACGATGCACGGGCGAGTCACTGCCCGTTCGTGTTGACTTCATTCACAGGGTGGAGTTCGGAGAGGTGTCCGGGCATCGGGTTCTTACCAAGTGGGGACCGGGAAATCGGGGTGCTTCGCAATGTGGAAGCACCCACGAGGCCACGTCTGGAATGGCGTCGTGAGACCGGCCTCATCCTGAGGTGCGACCGGAAGGTCGGGAACCCCTTCCAGACAAAGCAGGGGAGTCGACCCTCCTGTCGAGATCAGGAGGGTAGAAGGGGCTCAGAGGAAGTGGTGCCGGAAAACCTCGGTGTTCCTCTCCAGGGAGACCGGGATGCCGGGGAACTTTGTGGGGTCGCATCAAGGGTGCCAAGTACCGTTTCGACCTCCAATTCCTAACGTGGGACTTCTCCTGAGACGCTGTAGCAGGAAAGGGCTTCATCTTGCGATGACGGGGGAACCACGTGGATGTTCTAGAGTTGCGTCGGGATTCAAGACTTACGATGGGGAATTCAGGATGCCTCTTGTGTTGGCCCAGGGAAGTCCAATCTTCCATTCGAGTTGCGAAGGAAAGCTGGGGATTGCTCTCGAGTGACTGCAGGGCCGATAGACCTCATCTAGGCTTGTGTCCAGAAGCCGAGGTTCCTCTCCAGGGGCGACCGGGATCTCGGGGTGGCATTCCAGACGCACCCGGGGAGACAGGCATTCATCTCGAGTGGAAGCAAAGAACCCCGCTCTGCTCTCGAGTCGCGACGGGTATCTCTTGGAGCTCACTGGGTGGACTAAAGGGAGTCAAGCCTCCTGAGGCGTTTGGAGGGAGGTCGCGAGGTTGGCCTCTAGGCCATGCAGGAGACGAACGCCCTCATCTCCGCGATGACGGGGGAGTCTCGGGGTGGTTCTCGAGCGGCGGCCCCAGGTTGCGGTTTCTCACGAGGTGCGACGGCGAGGTCAGTGAGCCTCTCGTGGGGCGCCAGGGAAGTCGGGTCTCCATGCGAGTGGCGAGGGGGAGCGCGTCATTGCTCTCGAGTCATGGTAGGGGAACCTGGCCTCGAGACGTGTTGAAGAAGGTCTCTCGAGGTCTTTCTCGGGTTGAGGCAGGGAACCCTGGCTTCCCTCGACTTGTGCAGGTGACCTCAGGGGGCTTCTCATGGTGGCTCTGAGAAGTCAGGGAAACTGGAGGTGGGAGGGGCCTCTCGGGACTCCACGGGGTTTGGTGCATTGGAAGAGGGCCTCATCTCCAGTTGAGGCAGGAACCTCAGGGTTCCTCTGACTTCAGACTCCGATCGCAGGGTCCCTGCAGACTGGGGACAGGAGAGTCAGGCCTCGTCTTGGGTTGAGGCATGGAACTCCGCTTGCCTCTCGAGGTGTCCCCGGGGAGAGAGGCCACTTGTCGAGCTGTATTTGGAACCTGGGGGTCTTTTCCGGACGATGCACGGGCAGGTCACTGCCCCTTCGTGTTGACTTCATTCACAGGGTGGAGTTCGGAGAGGTGTCCGGGCATCGGGTTCTTACCAAGAGGGGACCGGGAAATCGGGGTGCTTCGCAATGTGGAAGCACCCACGAGGCCACGTCTGGAATGCCGTCGTGAGCCCGGCCTCATCCTGAGGTGCGACCGGAAGGTCGGGAACCCCTTCCAGACAAAGCAGGGGAGTCGACCGTCCTGTCGAGATCAGGAGGGTAGAAGGGGCTCAGAGGAAGTGGTGCCGGAAAACCTCGGTGTTCCTCTCCAGGGAGACCGGGATGCCGGGGAACTTTGTGGGGGCGCATCAAGGGTGCCAAGTACCGTTTCGACCTCCAATTCCTAACGTGGGACTTCTCCTGAGACGCTGTAGCGGGAAAGGGCTTCATCTTGCGATGACGGGGGAACCACGTGGTTTTTCTCGAGTTGCGGCGGGATTCTCGAGTTACGACGGGGAATTCAGGATGCCTCTTGTGTTGGCCCAGGGAAGTCCAATCTTCCATTCGAGTTGCGAAGGAAAGCTGGGGATTGCTCTCGAGTGACTGCAGGGCCAATAGACCTCATCTAGGCTTGTGTCCAGAAGCCGAGGTTCCTCTCCAGGGGCGACCGGGATCTCGGGGTTGCATTCCAGACGCACCCGGGGAGACAGGCATTCATCTCGAGTGGAAGCAAAGAACCCCGCTCTGCTCTCGAGTCGCGACGGGTATCTCTTGGAGCTCACTGGGTGGACTAAAGGGAGTCAAGCCTCCTGAGGCGATTGGAGAGAGGTCGCGAGGTTGGCCTCTAGGCCATGCAGGAGACGAAGGCCCTCATCTCCGCGATGACGGGGGAGTCTCGGGGTGGTTCTCGAGCGGCGGCCCCAGGGTGCGGTTTCTCACGAGGTGCGACGGCGAGGTCAGTGAGCCTCTCGTGGGGCGCCAGGGAAGTCGGGTCTCCATGCGAGTGGCGAGGGGGAGCGCGTCATTGCTCTCGAGTCATGGTAGGGGAACCTGGCCTCGAGACGTGTTGAAGAAGGTCTCTCGAGGTCTTTCTCGGGTTGAGGCAGGGAACCCTGGCTTCCCTCGACTTGTGCAGGTGACCTCAGGGGGCTTCTCATGGTGGCTCTGAGAAGTCAGGGAAACTGGAGGTGGGAGGGGCCTCTCGGGACTCCACGGGGTTTGGTGCATTGGAAGAGGGCCTCATCTCCAGTTGAGGCAGGAACCTCAGGGTTCCTCTGATTTCAGACTCCGATCGCAGGGTCCCTGCAGACTGGGGACAGGAGAGTCAGGCCTCGTCTTGGGTTGAGGCATGGAACTCCGCTTGCCTCTCGAGGTGTCCCCGGGGAGAGAGGCCACTTGTCGAGCTGTATTTGGAACCTGGGGGTCTTTTCCGGACGATGCACGGGCGGGTCACTGCCCCTTCGTGTTGACTTCATTCACAGGGTGGAGTTCGGAGAGGTGTCCGGGCATCGGGTTCTTACCAAGAGGGGACCGGGAAATCGGGGTGCTTCGCAATGTGGAAGCACCCACGAGGCCACGTCTGGAATGTCGTCGTGAGCCCGGCCTCATCCTGAGGTGCGACCGGAAGGTCGGGAACCCCTTCCAGACAAAGCAGGGGAGTCGACCGTCCTGTCGAGATCAGGAGGGTAGAAGGGGCTCAGAGGAAGTGGTGCCGGAAAACCTCGGTGTTCCTCTCCAGGGAGACCGGGATGCCGGGGAACTTTGTGGGGGCGCATCAAGGGTGCCAAGTACCGTTTCGACCTCCAATTCCTAACGTGGGACTTCTCCTGAGACGCTGTAGCGGGAAAGGGCTTCATCTTGCGATGACGGGGGAACCACGTGGTTTTTCTCGAGTTGCGGCGGGATTCTCGAGTTACGACGGGGAATTCAGGATGCCTCTTGTGTTGGCCCAGGGAAGTCCAATCTTCCATTCGAGTTGCGAAGGAAAGCTGGGGATTGCTCTCGAGTGACTGCAGGGCCAATAGACCTCATCTAGGCTTGTGTCCAGAAGCCGAGGTTCCTCTCCAGGGGCGACCGGGATCTCGGGGTTGCATTCCAGACGCACCCGGGGAGACAGGCATTCATCTCGAGTGGAAGCAAAGAACCCCGCTCTGCTCTCGAGTCGCGACGGGTATCTCTTGGAGCTCACTGGGTGGACTAAAGGGAGTCAAGCCTCCTGAGGCGATTGGAGAGAGGTCGCGAGGTTGGCCTCTAGGCCATGCAGGAGACGAAGGCCCTCATCTCCGCGATGACGGGGGAGTCTCGGGGTGGTTCTCGAGCGGCGGCCCCAGGGTGCGGTTTCTCACGAGGTGCGACGGCGAGGTCAGTGAGCCTCTCGTGGGGCGCCAGGGAAGTCGGGTCTCCATGCGAGTGGCGAGGGGGAGCGCGTCATTGCTCTCGAGTCATGGTAGGGGAACCTGGCCTCGAGACGTGTTGAAGAAGGTCTCTCGAGGTCTTTCTCGGGTTGAGGCAGGGAACCCTGGCTTCCCTCGACTTGTGCAGGTGACCTCAGGGGGCTTCTCATGGTGGCTCTGAGAAGTCAGGGAAACTGGAGGTGGGAGGGGCCTCTCGGGACTCCACGGGGTTTGGTGCATTGGAAGAGGGCCTCATCTCCAGTTGAGGCAGGAACCTCAGGGTTCCTCTGATTTCAGACTCCGATCGCAGGGTCCCTGCAGACTGGGGACAGGAGAGTCAGGCCTCGTCTTGGGTTGAGGCATGGAACTCCGCTTGCCTCTCGAGGTGTCCCCGGGGAGAGAGGCCACTTGTCGAGCTGTATTTGGAACCTGGGGGTCTTTTCCGGACGATGCACGGGCGGGTCACTGCCCCTTCGTGTTGACTTCATTCACAGGGTGGAGTTCGGAGAGGTGTCCGGGCATCGGGTTCTTACCAAGAGGGGACCGGGAAATCGGGGTGCTTCGCAATGTGGAAGCACCCACGAGGCCACGTCTGGAATGTCGTCGTGAGCCCGGCCTCATCCTGAGGTGCGACCGGAAGGTCGGGAACCCCTTCCAGACAAAGCAGGGGAGTCGACCGTCCTGTCGAGATCAGGAGGGTAGAAGGGGCTCAGAGGAAGTGGTGCCGGAAAACCTCGGTGTTCCTCTCCAGGGAGACCGGGATGCCGGGGAACTTTGTGGGGGCGCATCAAGGGTGCCAAGTACCGTTTCGACCTCCAATTCCTAACGTGGGACTTCTCCTGAGACGCTGTAGCGGGAAAGGGCTTCATCTTGCGATGACGGGGGAACCACGTGGTTTTTCTCGAGTTGCGGCGGGATTCTCGAGTTACGACGGGGAATTCAGGATGCCTCTTGTGTTGGCCCAGGGAAGTCCAATCTTCCATTCGAGTTGCGAAGGAAAGCTGGGGATTGCTCTCGAGTGACTGCAGGGCCAATAGACCTCATCTAGGCTTGTGTCCAGAAGCCGAGGTTCCTCTCCAGGGGCGACCGGGATCTCGGGGTTGCATTCCAGACGCACCCGGGGAGACAGGCATTCATCTCGAGTGGAAGCAAAGAACCCCGCTCTGCTCTCGAGTCGCGACGGGTATCTCTTGGAGCTCACTGGGTGGACTAAAGGGAGTCAAGCCTCCTGAGGCGATTGGAGAGAGGTCGCGAGGTTGGCCTCTAGGCCATGCAGGAGACGAAGGCCCTCATCTCCGCGATGACGGGGGAGTCTCGGGGTGGTTCTCGAGCGGCGGCCCCAGGGTGCGGTTTCTCACGAGGTGCGACGGCGAGGTCAGTGAGCCTCTCGTGGGGCGCCAGGGAAGTCGGGTCTCCATGCGAGTGGCGAGGGGGAGCGCGTCATTGCTCTCGAGTCATGGTAGGGGAACCTGGCCTCGAGACGTTGTTGAAGAAGGTCTCTCGAGGGTCTTTCTCGGGTTGAGGCAAGGAACCCTGAGGTTACCCCGACTGTGCAGGGACTCAGGGGGCTTCCTTCATGGGGGCTCTGAGGAAGTCCAGGGAACACTGGAGGTTGGGTAGGGGCCTATCGG